>NW_019384333.1:760162-873263 GCF_000671375.1 Centruroides sculpturatus | reverse complement strand
ATTGAGACAGTAACAGTAGCGCATATATATATTGGGTTGTTCGGAAAGTAATTTCTTTTTTTTCCGTTGAAAAAAACACAATATTTTTATAATAAATAAATATTTTATTGAATTATATATCAACCATTTTGGTCAAATACCTGTTGTCATCGTTTCTGGTAGTAGCATGATTTCACATTCATAAAAGTTTTTATCATTGCTTACAAAAAATTGATCCAAGTGATTTTTGACATTGTCATTTCAAATAAATGTCTTACAGTTAAAAAAAAATTGTATAGACCGGAACAAGTAATAATCCGAGTGTGCTTGATCTGACAAATATGGTTGGTGTGATAGCACGCCCCATCTATGTTATAACAGTTTCTGACGAGTTACCAAACTTGTGTGAAATTTGACATTATCATGGTAAAACACTACACCTGTTTTGTTGATCAGTTCTGGCCACCTTTTCTGTTTTATGATATTACTCAATTTGTTTACTTGTTGGCAGTACACTTTTGAATCAATTGTTAAATTGTCTGGTAAAAGCTCCAAAAAAATTTCCTTAAAATCCCATCAAAGAGAGCATTTCTCTTTAAGAACATGTGGAACCCATATATCAAGCTTTGAAACAAAACCAATTTGTTTCAAGTAATCATAAACAGTTTAATTTGACAAATTTAATCTCTTAGTGATTTCACATGTTGTTATTCGGCAGTTTGCTTCAATCAGTGCCTTTATTTTGTTTTCATTGGCTTCAACTGGCCGTCCAGAACGTGGTGCATCTTCAATATTGAAATTGCCAGAACAAAATTTTGTAAAACACTTTTTGCACTGTTGTTCTGTCAACACATCATCTCCACACATGTACCACAATTTTTTCCTTGCTTGAACAGCATTTTGCTTTTTGGTAATAAAAAAGCAAAATATGTCAAATTTGCTTTCAATCTTCCATGTTTGATGGGACACAAAAAATAAACAATTGCACAAAATTGAACAAAATTTTTTTACAAATAAGCCTTAAAATGCTGTCAAAATATATATAGATAATACGGTTTAGAATGAAAATGGCGGGAAAAATACGACTAATCCGTCTAGTCGTAAAAAAATGAACTTACTTTCCGAACAACCCAATAAATTACTGCTGTTGACACTCTATTAGTGAAAAATTACTTTCTCACTAATAGTGTCAATGTTTTGTTATTTTGTACATATACATATGTAAAAAAATAATAAAATGTAATATATTTGTCTAATTATATTGTTTTGATTTTGTATTGTGATATTTTTAATCTCATTAAAATAATAGCAGTTTCCATAGCTCAAAATTTTATTAACTCAAAAAATTTTCTCAGTTTTTTTCATATTGAGTTATTCCTTATAGTCTGCTATGTAAGAAATTTGACTTGTTAAACTTTTAAGCAGTGTATAAAAATAATTATACTTTCATAGAAATGTTTAAATAATAAGAAAGAAAATATTTAAATATTAGATCTTTAAAAAAAGATCTAATATTTATAAAAGATCTAATATTTCTGTCTCTCATTACTTTGATATCTCAATATTTGCTAAATATTTTTTAGAATAAATATCTATTTATTTGTTAAATGTTTATTAGAATGTATATATTCAATATTTACATTTTATTATTTATTTTATGAAAATATTCCATGAAGTTTCTTTTTATAAAATACATTAATTACATTGTAAAAAGTCTCTTCTGGATCATCCAAAGATCATTTTGCATTACTGTTAGTCAATATTATTAATTATTGGTACTGTAGTTCATATCACAGTACATTAGATTCCTATATAGATGGAATGTCAGTTTGCAGAAATGTCATTTATTGTTTAATTATTAATATATATTTGAAATAGCATATTTATCAAAAACAACTCAAAAACAGTAGAAAAATGAAAAGATTTTATTTTACAATGATTATTTGATTATTTTTTTATTAAAATTATATATATTTTATATAATTATTTTTTTTTTCAGGATATAATCAATCATTTGCTTCTAATATTCTTTGATAAAACTCCTGTAAGTTATTTTTTATTTAAATATCCTAATTCTAGGTTAGTGATGTATGTATGATGATGGGACTAAACAGTAGTCTAATGGACTACACATTTTATTTAATTGTATTACTAAATTATGATTACAAAACAACAATAAGTTTTCCACTTTTTGCTTTCTGTCACAATTTAGACTTGCATTAAACTTTACATATAATTTTTCCTGGTATCCCCCATACATGATGCACAAATACAGTTTTAAAAAGAAATAAAAAGACAGTTTTTAATGAACATATATTAATTGTACTTTTATTTCTTTATATATTTTTATGCTATATATGCTTTTTTTATGTACTTTTGGGCTTGTTATGTATTGGGGTGAAAATCAACTGCCTGATGTCATTTCCAAAATTCAATGTAAAATATATTAAAAAATAAATATCATTTGAAGAAAAATCTTATGTTGCACTTTATTGGACAGAATACACAGATCTGTTGAGAATGTTCCCAATTATGGTTCTCAGAGATCACCTATACATATATAGGCTGATACATTTATTTTATTAAAAATACTAATCACCATCAAGTTGAAGTTACCATATAATCAGTATAAATGTATCAGTATAAATGAAGGCTATAAATCACAGATTCTTATGACAATAACAAATTATCACAAAAACATACATTGGGTAAAGATTTAACATATGACGAAATTTGTGACATCATCATCTAACTTGGCTGTTCTGAGAGTGCTTTGAGATTTTGTTACATAAGTTGTTAATGAACTGTTAGTAAAAATATATTATTATTATGAAAGAATAATATTTATGACTAAAATTTCTCAAATTACTCCACTAAGATTTAATTTCACATTGAATCAAAACTAGTACATGATTTATTAAAATTCATTGCTATAGCTGCTATGTTCTTGTATTTGAATTTCATTTTTATTCTTGGGATATGAGATGATGTAAATTATCTTCCTATTAGTTAAATTTTATTATTGCCATCTGTCAGTTATCACTGAGGTAAAACTTCAGTTTTGTTCTCTCATGAATGAGTCTGTCTCAAAATGATAGTACAATGCTGCCATTACTGCTTACTGCTGCAGAATTCATTAGAATAAGAAACAGACTCAATTTAGATAGCCTTATTTTACACAACTTTGAAATAATGTGATTTTTATGATGCAAATAATAGTACACTTATGCAAAATAATTAAAATTAGGCTTAATTAGTAAGATAAAAAGAATTATTACAAAATAGTCTGTCATGCTTGAGGAAAAAATTTCTCTAGTTTTTTATAGTAATTTTTTACCTAATTTATAAACATACAACATTACAGTATTCTTTCTAAAAATAAATTTGAAGTGATCATCTTATAATATTTGTTGTAGTAACAGTAACAAGTATTATAAGATGATCATTTCACATTTAAGGCAATTGTTGGTGTATCATTATGTATGTACGTATGTATGTATGTATGTATATAAAATACAGGGTGTTTATAATTAAAGTTCCACTTTGAAATGACCATAAAATGAAAACTACTGGACAGAATGTTATCAAAGTTGGTAATAGTGTACAGGACATCATGGAACTTTATTTCTCGCAAAAAAAAAAATTAAAAAACTCACCACCAATGGGAAATGGCACTGTCTGCAATATTGTTAAACGAAATAAGACATGAAGACATCATTTAAAATGCTTTTACTTGGTTTTAAAATGAAACTGTTTATGGGGTTACTCCTGATATGCTAAGAGCTACTGTTGAGAACACAGTAATGCGATGTAACTTGCTTATCAAAAATGATGGACACCACATTGAACATGCTCTGTAATGCATTTTAAAACTGATTAAAAACATTTTCAGCAATGTCTTATTTCGTTTAACAATATTGCAGACAGCACCATTTCTTGTTGGTGGTGAGTTTTTGAACTTTTTTTTTTTTTTTTTGCAGGAAATAAAATTCCATGACGTCCTGTACACTATTACCAAGTTTGATAACATTCTGTCCAGTAGTTTTCATTTTATGGCCATTTCAAAGTGGAACTTTAATTATAAACACCCTGTATAAGTTATAAAAAAGTATAAGTTGCCTATATTTTCCATTAAAACAGAAAGAACACCTAAGCAAAATATCATTTGGATTGGACAAAGACAGCAGGAGTTAACACACACACACAAAGATTAAGACTATTATATTAATAATTGCTGATAAAAGCATTGACAACTACAGATCATTTTTGAAAATGTCTCATATAAATTGATAATATATTTTGTCATTCAATGATGGGAAAAAAAACTAAATTAAGAGAAACAGCAAATATGAAACTAAAAATATTAATAGATATACTAAGGAAAAAAATATATAATTAAGTTATTATTGAAATGTGTTTAAATGTTTTTTTTTTTTTTTTTTAAGAATGCAAAATGTTTGTTTTGCACTATGTATGACATAATAATTCTTAGTAGAATGGTTGAATTGTTTATATAATGTTNATTTAGAAAATAAAGAATTTGAAATAAATGAATGTAGACAAATTTTATAATAAATGTAATTAAAAATAGAAATGCTCTTAATTTTTAGACTTAAGATATTTTTATTATAATTTTAAATAGCATTTCAAGTATCAAACATATCTTTTTAAGAGTTTGATTTTATGAAATGATCTGTTTTTCACTTAGATAAAGCTCTGTTACTTAATATTTTATAATACAGTAGCCCATTGTTATATCATTCTTGTCGGGAGACAAAGAAAAGATGCAATATATCTGGTGGCACAATACAATCAAGTACTAAAAAGTTGGGGCTTATACTAAACAGATTATACATGCTATGGAATCTCTATTCTCTATTCTTTCATCAGCAAGTGTTTCTGATATAAAATAAGCTTAGTTTTTCAATACTGAATTTTATTCCTGATTATATTGTATTAATTGATGTTTATGTATACATTGATACCACAAATGCCCATTTAACATTATTGTTTCTTTAACAATGACACTTAAAGACAAATAGTGTTGATATAAAAACAAAATATCAGTTGCTATGTTATTATATTATATTATATTTCATAATAAATCTCTTATTAAAAATTTGTGTAATTTATATTTTTCAATAAAAATTATAAATATAGTAATTGAAAATTTAAAAAAAAATAAATATTGAACATCAAATCTTATAAAATTACAAAGAGTAAAAATTCTCTAAAAAGCAAAATAAACTTACTACTGTATAAAAATTTTAGAGCTTTCCATTTAGAAATAAAGAAATTTTTTCCTTACATATTACATGTGAATTTGAAATTTCATACCTTTATGTGAATTGATGGTTTGTCAATTCAAATAAAGGTATGAAATTTTGAATTCACAGAAACTTGTAAATGAGGAAACAGTATTTAAAACCAATAAATAAACAACCTTTAATATCAAAAGGAAACAAATGATAATTGATTTGTTTATCTGTTTTGCTTATTTAGATCGTTACAAATTTATTGTTTCACCCACAATGGTAGTTTCAAGAACAATGGTAGGAATAAAATACCATATTTTGTTGCAAAAATAAATTCAATGGCAATTGGTAATTTAAAATTTATTGATGCAAGTGCTTTTAAAATTTGGGGACCCAAAAAAAGTGTGATATATCCAAATCCACAATTTAACAAGGTGTGATATAATGAGGTGCTACTGTACTAAAATATTAGAATTTTACTGTAAAATATGTTGAGAAAGTCAGGAAATTTAAAAGTTGAGTAAAAAATAGGAACCATGATAAGATGTTTAATGATTTAAAATGTAATTTTAGTTAAAGCTTTCATTAAAATATCAAATTGTGAATATCAATTTTAAAATTAACTAAAAATAAAATAATTATTTCTTGCTTGTTATTTTATAAGAATTTATTCATTCATTAATATCTAATATATATATATATATTTTTTTTTTAGATGAAGGAATATCCTGATTCGTCAGATAAACCTGTAGAGATACTCAGTAATTTTGCTATTATCAAAGCACCTCATAAAAAACCAGTAAGATAGTTTTTATATTAAGTAATAAATTAATATTATCATATTTGCTAAAATTTCTAAAATACAAGGATTATTTAGAAAGTAACTTTAGAAAGTAACCATTTGGTTATTGAAACATAATCAACACAGCAAGAAAAATTTTATTATAAACAACTGAAAACTACAATCTTCAATTATTTTTCAACATAACTGCCAACTAAAATGAGACACTTGTAGTGTTTTAGTGTTTTAACAAGTTTTTTATATTACATCTTCATAGCATTCCATTGCCTGTAATTAAAGCCATGTCCTAATGCTGGACTGCAACTCTTCCTCATTGCCAAAGCATTACAATGCAAGCCATTTTTCATGTGCATGAAAAGTTTGAAATTTCCAGGCACCAAATTGGAACTGTACAGAGGGTGATCAAACAATTCCCAATTGAATTGTTGCCACATTTGGCTGACCACTTCCCTCATCCATCTGGCTACTTTTGAACATATGATACAATTATCTCATACCACTTTCACTCTTTACGTTTTTCATAAACTTTGCAAAGGTTTGACAATGGATTTTAACCACTTTACAGTTTTTGCTAAGAGAAATCTTATAACCAAATGTAATTTGCGGTTGGCAGGATTCTCAATTACAGCACACATTTTGAACAGTAATTGTTGAGCAAGTAATAGTAATACAAATTTGATTTTATGAATGCTAGATGTTTGCAGAATTATGCTAAATTCCCATATAAAAACAATACTGTTATGCCTCCTACTTCAATCACTACATGAAAATGGAAGTTACTTTCCAGATAGCCCTCCATTTTGTCATATGTGCTTTTTTATATAATTTATAAAATTTGTATATTATAATTATTTGCTTTTTGTCCAATATTGTAATAAATCTGAACAGCTGTGTGTAATTTGCTATAAATTTGTAATTATTTATTTTGATACAATACTAATTTTTTATATAACTTAAAAATTATTTACAAAATTACTATATGAAATAAAAAAACACTAGTAGTAAAAGTTTCCTTATCTAGATTTTGTCTATTCATCCTAAGTAAAGATATAAATATAACTCTTAAGAAGGAAAAATAGAGCTTTATTAGAATTTACTATTTGATATGTTATGTTATTTTAATAGCTTTGCTATAAATTGGAATGTGTACATTATTTTCTACAATAGTGTTTAAAATAATAAGAAAAGTATGGACCCAGCCTTTAAAGTCAGTTAATAAATATAAAAAGAAATGTTTGATTTTACAACTAGAAAAATCCACTAATTTTATAAATAATACATAATAATAATTTTTCAAAAATCTGATTGAACTGATTGTTAAAAAAAATTGAAACAGTGCAAGTCATGTATTGATTGACAAAGACTTTATTTAAAATTTAATATTGGCATGGAGTTGTATTATTTTCTTTCATGTAATGTTTTAAAATAAAGTTGCATGTTTTATTGAATTCTTTTGCAATATGACATTTTACTCTAGGAGATTAATTAACATACAATTTCACAAATAAAATAATAGAAACAATGTGCTAATGAAAGAGAAGGACATTAATAACTACAGTAAAGAATAGATATTCAAATACTCTTTGCTTTTGCTCTTTGCATTGAAATACATCTTCAGAAATGCATATAAATATATATATATGTATATATATATATATATATATACACAATTGAATGCCGTTGCTATGTAAAATAACCAAACAAATAAAAAGGGTTGTTATGTATACCCAAATAATGAAATGCATGATATAAAAACTTGAATAATATATAAAATTAACAAAAATTAGAAGTTGGAATAAGGATCAATAGGATATAAATTTACTAGAAATGGTTCAAAGCATACTAGGGAGCCATTTCCACAGTGTGAGTAAGTTGTTTTATGGAGTTGTTTATATATATATTTAAGTATGTTGTGTATTCTCTTAACATAAAATGTAAATAATGTAGTAATTGATTTACAGATTCATAAATCTGTAATATAAAATTACAATTTTTTCTTTTTTAGATTTTACAAACAGATCTTCAGACAATCTTGTCAACTCAGAATTTACTTTTTTCCTTTATGCAATTTTTAAAAGAGGAAGCATCTGTAAATGTTCTTCAGTTTTGTTTAAGTGTTGGTAAATATATGTTTAATTAAATAAAAATTTATCATTTATAAGAAATATTTTATGTAATTTTCATTTCTCAGAATACTCATCTTTTTACAGATGATTTTAATGCTCGTATTTTAAATCCTGATTTAAGTCTCGAAGAAATGAAAGAACTTCAAAAAGAAGCTCAAAATATGTATAATACGTATTTTGCACCAAATGCTGTGGATAAAATTAAATTTTCAGATGATATTGTTGAACAAATAAGAAATGGTAAAATTCCAAGTTTGAGATTTATATAAAAATTCAATAAAAAATAAGTTAATATGTTAGTTTTTCTTTACATTAAAATATACTATTTTTAAATTTTATTATATATAATCATGTTGATCCTAAAACAATGAGCTTCACTTATTGTTCAAAATTTGTATGTTAATTTCTGGTTGGTATTTCATCTGAAACAGTAAGAACAGTGATTACCCCATTTGGCAACTGACTTTTTGGCTACACTATATATAACTAGATATAAAAGTAAGTTCATGATCACTACATATTTGAAAAAAATTAAAATAATCAGATATTATTTATAATCACTACTAGTAACACCAAATGATTTATGTTTTCTTAGCAGATGACATTTTTAATTTGTCTACATTTTTATTGTAATTAAAATTTAATTTTTTGGCTGCAATTTGAAAAAACTGTAGACTTATATTCCCATTGTCATCTGTCTATCTGTCTTTCCTTAATCTTGAGAAGAGAGTTAGATGAAAAATGAGACCAGATATGGAAACCTTAGAGGCAGGAAGCCCTGATTATATGAACTTCCAATGCAAACTGGAAGTCACGTTATTTCAATTCAAAAGTATTCCCCTGAAAGATGTTAGGTAGATGACTGGCACAACTTCATTGTTAAAGGAAAAGTATGATGTACAGGGGCAACCACTACTAATTTGAGGTGGAGAGCATATATTTTAATTTAAATAAATTAAAAATATGATTAAAAATTGCAGTCTGGCATTGTGATGATGTCACAATAAACAATTGCTCATAGTGTGTATTAATAAAAACTTAATGCTTAATAAATCTTTTTATTCATTTATTTTGCAGATTATATCTGTATATCTGTATTTATAATTTCAAATAACTATAATACAGAATAATTTTATCAAATAAACTGACATTAATATGTAATAATAAACAAGTATTTACACAATTAAAACATTAAAACAATATATGTATACAAATTTTGAAAAGAAAATAATTTAAATAATCAGAATGTTGCAGTCATTCTTTTTATTTTGCATAATAATTTTAACTTTTTCAAGAAAATTTTTTACTATTTGTAAAGATTTTTATATAGTTTTTTTAGTTCTTTTTGATTTTCAGTAAGACTATACATTTAACATTTGTTATAATAATTTGAAAAAATATAAGTATTTAAAATAAGTTAATATTTTAAAATTTTGTAAATTTGTAGTATGTAAATTTAAAATATAAATTTTAATTTTTAGTTATTTATGGTCCAGTGGAAGATATTGTAAAATTACGTACCACATCGCCTTTATTCAGAGCTTATGATCATGCATATAACCTTTTGGAAAATACATTTTGTCCATTGTTTCATCAGAGTGATAGGGTAAAATGTTCAATTATTTCATTTTTACATAATATAAATTAAAATTACTTACATTTGTATATATAAACATTTTTTTTTATTTGAACAGTATTATAATTTATTATGTGGTGAAAGATGGAGTAGCACTGTAACCAAAAATCTAAATAGGTATTAAATTTTTTAATAGAATTTTTATTTAAGATAAAATATTATATGAATAAGGAATTTACATATATAAAAATGTTTTAAGAGATTGAAGCATTATTTCAAAATAAATTTTGAAAAAAACTATACATTCATAGAATTTTATTAACATTGGAAATAAGTGATAATTTTTTGATAGAAAATGAAGTTAAGAACGATGAAACCAAACGACTGCCAGATTTTAAGTTGGGCTATTTTACTGCTGCTACTAATAATTAAATACCAAGTAATTTGGTACTAGAGGTAGGCATTAGGTGCCATTTCTTATTAAATTTAATAAACATAATTAAATTAATATTTATTAAATAATTTAGAATATTCTGGAAGAAAAGAATCAACCCTGAGTAAGACTTGAACCCGCAACTCTGACTTACCATGCAGAGTGGGAGTTGCTCTAAAATAATGGTAATGGTAAAACAGCCCGATTTAAAATCTGGTAGTCGTTTGGTTTCTTTATATAATATCAGGCTTTAATATGTTTATATATGAAGTTAAGAATGATTAGAAATATATATGTTAATAAAAACATTTTGATTTTATAAAAAATAATTTATAAAATCATAGCATTTTATGTAAAATAGATTACTTAATAATAATAATAATAATAATAAAATGCTTTTTTGTATTTTATGAAGGTAAATTACTTTAATATTTTAATCCAATAAAAATTATTATTTATTCAATTTTTAGTATCTGTTGAAATAAATATTTACATTTAAGTTTATTTAATTGTCTATTGAAATATTTATTAATCTTGTGACAATTTTTGAAGAAAAAGCAAATTTTTATTACATAGAAAAAAATTTTCAAGTACTATTTTATTTCTATTCTTTTATTAAACAAGAGAACAATTTTACAATATTTTATGCTATTCTTTTAATGTCATAAAGAAGTTTTACTTTTTCTGATTAAAATAAGTTTAAAGTAATTCATTAGCATGCTATTTCTTCAGCTATCATTAGAAAGTTTGACATGAAAAAAAAAATATCAAGACAAGTTCAAATTTGGTTTGGTTTCTCTCTCTTTTTTAAATCTCATGTAAATCTAAGTTAACTGATTTCCATTAAGGGTGGGATTTACTCATAACAATGAGATTGAAGTTGATGACATAACCTTAAAATAACATGATTTCATCAAACTCAGTGAAGTATGGTACTGAAGACAATGTACATTTAGTTTCCAGGTTTATTTTTTTTTCACTGAATTATATCATTATTGTAGTTATAAACAGTATTTGATTAGAAAATCAATTAAAAATCTATAATACGTATTTTGCACCAAATGCTGTGGATAAAATTAAATTTTCAGATGATATTGTTGAACAAATAAGAAATGGTAAAATTCCAAGTTTGAGATTTATATAAAAATTCAATAAAAAATAAGTTAATATGTTAGTTTTTCTTTACATTAAAATATACTATTTTNTTTAATGTCATAAAGAAGTTTTACTTTTTCTGATTAAAATAAGTTTAAAGTAATTCATTAGCATGCTATTTCTTCAGCTATCATTAGAAAGTTTGACATGAAAAAAAAAATATCAAGACAAGTTCAAATTTGGTTTGGTTTCTCTCTCTTTTTTAAATCTCATGTAAATCTAAGTTAACTGATTTCCATTAAGGGTGGGATTTACTCATAACAATGAGATTGAAGTTGATGACATAACCTTAAAATAACATGATTTCATCAAACTCAGTGAAGTATGGTACTGAAGACAATGTACATTTAGTTTCCAGGTTTATTTTTTTTTCACTGAATTATATCATTATTGTAGTTATAAACAGTATTTGATTAGAAAATCAATTAAAAATCTTTATTAGAATTTATAGGAATACAATAATTTCAATTTTTGTTTTAAAATAACAAAAATGTTAGCATTTTTTTAAATAATTTATTTTTATAAAATTTTTTATTACAGAATTAGTTAATGTATTTCATATTTTAGATGTTGGTTATTTAAATGTAATGTATGTTAATATGATTCCAAGCACATTTATTTAATTGATGTCATAATATATTTCATACACTATTTTGTTTAATTAATGTCAAATATATTTTCATATATTTATAAACTATAAATTTCTGTATTTTAACTATTTATTTGTCTGTTACTATGCTGAGTTTTTATGGAACACATCCAAATAGGTATAAAAGAATTTAAAATATATATAACTTTTTGTTTAGTTAATTGTTAATACATTTAAAATTTGGATTTGATTATATTTTGAAATTTCATGCTTTAACAGAAGCACTAAGAAAGGAAATGAACCATCAACAATAGCCAAACTAAGTCACAAAATAAAAGGAGTTTTTGTACCCAATATTGGTAAGTTTTTTCTGTATATTTTTAAGTTGATACTGTTATATGCAAATTCAATTATGCGATTATCACAAATTATTTCTTTTATTATTACTTAAAAACATTTTATTCGTACTTTTCATTGATTATCCAGTCACAAATATCTAACTATATAATATTTTAATTATTGTTCGCCCAATTTTTTAACACAAATATTAATCTAATATATCTGTAGATTAAATAGAATGTTTTAAATTCATTTATGCCAATTTTAATTACAGTTTATAAATTTTCATTTTAAGAAACAAATTAAAATTAATTGGTTTTAATAATTAAGTTAAAAATTAAGAGAGTTATTAAGTTAAGATTGTAGGAATTTAATTGTTAATATCAAATTGAATCAGTTGTGTTTTGTTTAAGTTTATTCTTGATTCACAGTAATGAAAATTTGATCATGTTATAAAAACAGAATTGATTATGATGTTAATGTCAAAAGTTATAAAACTAAAGAGTTTTAAACACATTATGAGTAAATTTGAAGTTAAAATATTAAAACAAATTTATTTAAAATAGAAATTATGAAAACTGCTAGTTAATAAATTTATAAATGGTATTATAGTTAACTTAATAATTCTATTTTAGAACTAATTAATTATAAAGATTAGTTTTTAATTAAGTTTAATTTTATAATAATAGTTAATACATTTTTTCAAAAAACTGAAAAAAGAAAAATTATACACACATGTACAACACTTTGACATTAAGTATTCAAATTTTGTGTAAGTTTCTTAAAACGGATTCTTGTGAATCTGAAAATATGCTATTTCAAATAAAGAAGTTTGAATCCTTTCAGTTTTTTAAAACAAAACTATTTTTAAGATTTTGTGATAGCCTACTGATTTTTTTAGAAATTAATAGAAACAAATATTCAATTTTTTTTAATTATTGTCTATTAAAATGATTAAAAAGATCACTTTCTTAATAGAAAGTGATCATTTTAAATACCTTCCTTGAAATATATTTGTAGAGAAATAGAACACATATTAAAATTTAAAAAAGTGATTGAAAATATAAGATGCTAAAATTTTTCAGAAAATTTTGGAGAGAGTCAGAATTCNTTTCAAGGTCCCGAGTCCAAAAATGTAAAAATCCTCCAGGGTCATTTTTTGACTGATCGCCAAACTATCCCTCTGTTATATAGGCTATAACAGTCAGTAAGGTAACAATTCTTTACTTAAATTAATTCTAATCGATAATTTTAAAATAAATAAAAATAGATAAGCATGTAATGAGCTATATTAATACTTTAATCTGTATTTTATCTTCAAAATTCCTCTTAAATATAAGTTGTATATTTTTTCAAGTACAGTAAATTACATCCGGATGTTCCAGCCCATTTGTTCAACTGATATCTATATTATTATTTCAATCTCACCTTGACAGTAACTAAAACAAGTCATGTTGACAACTGTTCCAAAAAATGTTTCTTGTTAATTTGCCCGAAGTCGATTTGGATAAGTTCCAGGAATCTTTTAGTGTTGTCGTCGACTGCTGGATTAATAATCAGCGTGCGGATACCCAAATCCTTACCATTTTACTTCATGTTATGTTTTAAATGTTTTATAGAAATTGAATTGTAGAAGTAATAAAAGTTTAAAAATATATAACTCCTTCAAAATACACAAAACAATTTAGATTAATTAAAGTAACTTAAGATATTAAATTATCATCATTTACTTTTTTTAAGATGATGGTAGGTTTTTTGAAGAGGAAGCTGGAACAGATTTAGCTATGGCTATGCTTGTAAGTTATATAAAATATATTGAACATTTGATTATTGTTGTATTTTATTTTTAACATATTTAATAAATTCTAGTCAGAAGCTTCGTTATCAACAGAACTTACTGAAGAAGGTTTCAAATTTTCTGATGATCCTAGATTGAAAACTTTAAGTGCTTGGAGAGTTTCTATACCTCGTGTCGAAACTTTGATGGATCATAATTGTAAATATTATGATGCATTTTATGTTGAGGTGCAACGAATAGATGTTAGAGAAGAAGGTTTGAATTTAATTTTTTTTTTTTAACTTATTTTTAATACATTACGAAAGAATGATTTTCTCTGATTCTTATGTAGATGATCCAGATGATTTTCATTGGACAGTTAAAAGGTAGTGTTCAAAAAATAAATATTTTATTTACTTCTATTATATTTCATAATTATATACAATGTACACAATGAATAGGAGTTCTTTTTAACATGATTATGACTTGATAATGTACATAATAGTCAGTTAAGTATATTATATATATTCATTTAGATAGCATATATATTATAGAATTCTCATATATCGTATTTTCTCAATTAAACCCTGGTCTTTGAATAAACTTCAGTGAATAAAGGTTCTGTTAAAAATAAACCCTGAGTTGAAAAGCTTGGGAAATGTGTTGATTACTGCATTGTATAGGATAATGTAGTTTAGAATGAGAGGTACAGAATTTAACCAAAATTATACTACTACAAATTGTCTACAGTTGGACAACACTTCTATTTTAAGGTTCACTGGAACATTTTTGGAAATAAAGTTATAAATATTGTTGAATATTGACTATGGAAAAGTCACAATTAAGTTCATAAGTCTAAATCAGCTGAAGGATAATTAGGAAAACTTGAATTGGAAAGAGATGATGAGTTTGAATCAGAAGATGTAGACAAAATCCTGATTTCAACAACATTGAAACAGACATGAATGACAATGTAACAGCCAAATTTGAAGACACTGAATCAGATTACTTATAAAAACAGTGATTATTTTGAATGCTGTAGCTGTGACTTATAAATACAGTCAATAAATGATTTTGATAGCTCTGGAAATGTATGAGTAACAAAGATATTTAATTTTTATTCATTCATCTCTTGTTCAATGTAATAAATCTTGGCTATGAAAAAAATCCCAGATCTTCAAATAAACATTAGAAGAATACATGTTATTTAAAAATAACCTCTTGGAATTTAATTGAGGAAATATCATAGTTAATTATTGTATTACTTGGCCTTTAAATTTTTTAGAAATATTTTATGCAATTTGAAATAAATCTTATTCTATTATGTCTAAAAAATGTATATATGTATATAATTCTTTAAAATATATTCTGATTATCTTAAAAGAATATTTATGTACAAAATTCTAATGTACACTTTTTACTTTTATCATTGATTTTTGTTTGATAGTTGGCATTGTCAACATGTCAAATGAAACAAAAACAATATGCCATTAGTAGTCAAGACTTTTATTAAAGAGAATTTAATTATCTATTGTTTTACTTGAAATGGTTTTTTGACTGGAAACATTTATCTTATGAGATTTTTTTAATGTGAATTTCATTATATAAATTGCTTAAAATAAGCAGTTTCTTACAGGATATTAATTTTATTCAATATCTCGTCATAAAAAATACTCTGTAGATTTCTATTTGTAATTGTGTATTGTCAGGACACTGGTAGCATATTATTTCAGAATTTTCTGTAAAATTGTCAGTTGGTTGGACTTTGATGACCTACATATTCATTTTTGATATTTTGAAAGATCTATTCATACAGAATAAAATTATTTCTTGAGTTCTTGAAAATATTCATTTTAGCAAAGTACAAATACAGGATGTTTGTAAAGCCAGTGTGTTTCAATATAGAATACATGAAGTAAATATGAATGACAATTATAAACAGTGTTGAAAGTGACCCCTCTTAGCATCAATACAGACTTGGATCCTTATTTTGTTTCTAAACACTGCTATCAGTTGCTTGCTTGAAAGACTGAATGAATGCTGTTATTGCTGTTTTCAAGTCATCCAGCATGTGTGGATGATCTTGATACACTGCAGATTTCACTGCTCCCCATAGATAAAAGTCTGGTGGATTTAGATCTAGTGAGTGTGGGAGCCACGTGTCTTTCAAAATAATGCGAAAATATGATTAGAATCGTTGTTAACTTTCTGCTAACAACGATTTTCCAAACACACTGTATTTTTGAAAGTCATTACTCAAGATGAAAGATAGTCATTGGATAGTAAAATATTTAGATGTTGTGATGTTATTGAAAAAGTAATTTTATGAAATTTCATAATTTAATATGGTAAAAATTTTTTACATTGTGTTATTTGTATTGTTATATATTTATGGTCTGTTACAGTACATTATAATAAGGAGAAGGCAGTAGTTTTAACATATTTTACCAATTGGCATTTGATCTTACAATTTAACTTTTTAACATATTTATTTTAAAAGCCTTTAAATGTTTTAAATGTTAATTTTTCAAACAAATTAGAAGTTTAATCCTATGAGGCTGCCTCTTTCTAAATACACCCTAACTTTCTATCTAAATTTTCCCAACTGTTACAACAATTAAGCAAACAGGTTAAAAGAAGACCAAAAAAAACTTCATAATAAACATGTGAATAATAATAGATAGGATATACATCCTGCTATATTTTCATAATCTTTTGTATTTCTAGGAAATTATCATAATACTAATAAAGATCATTTTAAATTAACAAAATTATTTTTATTATTAAAAATATATAAAAATTAAAGCAGAAAACACAGTGTAATACACAACAACTAGTAGAATTTTACAAATCAAAACAATAAAAATAAGACTTTCTTGAAAAAGATACATTCAGCAGTTAGACAGACAAAATGGATGGAAAGTGCTTACTAACATCCAGGCATAGAAACCTGGCAATATGGAAGATGTACATCTCAAACTTCAATGCAACACTTGCAATGTCATGACAAGCTCATCACTGACCTGTTTGGATGTCACCACTAATAATTTGTATTATGGTATTACAAGACTTCAGAACAAACTGCACTAGAAATTTGTTCTTAAGTTTTGGACATGTGTGTACTTTAAATAACAAAACTTCTTCCTTGGTTCCGTAATCATCTATAATCCATAATGTTTACATTCCAGGATTTGTTCAAACTTTGTCTATCATTGCATTGTTTATACATACTGATTTTATGATATTATTTTTATCTATTTTATCTTGAAAGTAATTGCTAAATTTTATAATCTCCAACTTCTTCACTTATGTAAGTTATATCATTTTATAATAGGAAATAGTTTAGAGACTATTAGAATAGACCTAATATAAAATAAAACAGTTTAATCATAATGGTTTTTCTGCTTATTTATATAAGATATATATTATATATCATGGTATAAATATATAATAAAAGTTATTTAATTTTTTCACAGACAATATCATGAATTTTACGTATTAGAAGCAAAGCTTAGAGAGTTCCATGGAGAGTTGCCTGACATTCAGCTACCTCCTAAACGATCATTAGGAAGTAAAGGAAAACAATTTCTTGAATCAAGAAGACCAGCATTTGAAAAATTTTTACAAGTGCAAAAATTATATATGCATTTTAAAAGTAATTTTTATGATTTGTATATATTTTACTTTTGATTTTATGTTTTCAGGATTTATTATCACTTCCTACATTACAAGGTAGTGAATTGCTATACAGATTTTTAAAGTCACGAATAGAATTTAAACCTGGCTTTCTTCCAGAAATTAATCTAGGTAAATATATTGAAATACTGTATTTTATTAAATTTGTTGGAAGTTTTTGCTGGTTCTTGGTATGAAAAATTTAGAATGTTTGAAATATTATATTAATGATGATGAATTATCATTAAGATATATATCAGCCTTAAGATATATATATAATACATGAATATATTATACTTGAGGCTGATAAATGTATGATGATGGTTTACATAATAGTAAATTCCAAGATTAATCTATGTATAGAAATTTACTTCATTTTATATAAGAGTAATATAATTATACTTATATTAGGATATGTTGGTGAAATAATTCATGCCTGAATATGACAATAGATTAAATGATGAATTACATAAATTAATTGTAAGTTATAAATATTTCTATGGATTTTGTTAAAAGAATATTGATAATTGAGATTATATATACACATAGTTTCTACTATCTAACTCTTCTTAAAACAGTTTAATACAGCATCAAGCAGTCTACTTTAATTGTGGAAGCAAAAAATCCGAACTTAAATTTGAACTTAAAATTTTTTTGAACTTAAAAAATCCGAATAATAAATCTGTTTAAAATATTTTCATATATTGAACAGTATTTAAAATTTGTAAATAAAACATTTAGTGAAATAAAATATAGTGCAAAAAATGCAACAAGATTATATATTTCTTGTGTTTATAAGTAGTTAGATGTTTAATAAAACATGATTAATACAATGTATCCTAATTTATTTACTATATATTTTAAAGTGTTTCTTTCACAAGCTATGTTATTTTACATTTAGGTTAGTTACATTACACAATTAATTATTTCTATTAATTGCTATTTCTAGGTAAAATGATTAAAACTGTCCCAATGAAATTGATTAAAGAGGTATTGATCTTTCTAGATGTATTAGTTTTTAAAATGAAGCCCATTACAAAATTTAATTTCTTTTACAGAAAGGTCAACATTTAGAACCTTTCCTTCAGACTTTTGTTGTATCAACAGAAGCAGCAAAACCAAAACCCAGGTATTTATTATAATTTTATATTTAAATACTTTAAAACTTTATTTTTTGCATTCTTTAAACATGTTATGTTATATTTTATGTATTTTTAAATGTATTTCATTATAGTAAGCATGATTGGAAAGAAATATGTGATGTACCTGAATCTTCTCTTTTAGAAAAGGTAAAAATTTTTATATACAGTCAAACTTGATTATAATGAACACAGATATAACAAGTTCATGGTTATAATGTGCAAAATACCATAACAATTTTAATTTTTGCATATTTTTATACATTTTCTCACGGTTATAACAAGGGTATACGGATATACTGAGCAAACTTTTGGTAGCTATACAAATGCACAAACAATCTTAATTGTTCAAGTAGTAGGAAATGCAATTCTTGGAATATATTAAACTGAAATGGTTACTTAGTTTTATGATCACTGGATAATTAGTTTTATGACCTGCATGGATTACAGACCTATTTATCACTTAACTTTGTTTTTGGAGACTGTCTTTTTTTTGACTAGCTTCCAGCCCTACTCTGCCAATTTGCCTAATCATCACTATGATTGCAAAATTACCATAAACTTTAGTTATAAACATCTTTTCTTCATAGACATCTTTCTCATAGATGTCTGTGAAGAAAAGAAAATATCTCTTAGTTTACAAAAAAGTAGAAATTAGAAACATGGTGCTAAAAACATTGAAGTGTGTGGAAAGTTTCCTTTGTCATGTTCAACAGTATCGACATTATGAAAAAATAAAGCAGACATTAATTTTAAGATTTGTAGATAAAAAAGACTAACTGAAATCGGACATATTATTACAGTAATTAGTATTATCTTTAATTACAAAAAAATAAATTGTTTAATATTGTAAGGAACCAAGTCCGAGCATTATTTTTATTTACTTTTATTTTGCTTTTTATTATATTTTTGTTTGGGGCTTATGTTTTGTTAGGACGAAGGTTTCCTCACCATTCACCTTAGAAACTTAAAAATAGAAGAGAAACCAACTCACCAACGAGAGAAAAGTGTTGTAGAAAAAACTCGCACACACGTGCGCTCCCAAGCGGAAAAAACTAAGTCCGCACCAAGAAAAAGGGGGGAGACCCCACAAGCACAACTTAGGGACTCACTAAACCTTAAAGAATAAAAACATCCCAACAATTGTCAAAAAGAATAATGTAAAAGGTTAGCGAGTATTGTCGGAAAATAGGCTGCCAGACAAATAGAGAAAGTTTATTGTTAGCAAATAAGTATGTAAATGAGGGGAGTGATTGCATTCAGAATTGTGACGTCACCTCACAGTATAAAGTCTGAACGTCAAGTGAAGATGAACGAGGTGAATTCTAGTTAGCAACGAGCTTGGTGAGCTTTGTAGCAGTGAACGAGAGAGGTGTCCAATAGGATCAAATAGTTCCAAGGCAATTTTGAAGTTATTCGATTTGTGGATCGACGAATAGAGAAAGTCTTGAGAGTTGAGGAAATAGGTTCCTAGTACAGTGGTACCTCGTATAACGTACGCCTCGAATAACGGACACTGCAAACAACAGACTTTCTGTTTGGCCGTTACATGACTCGAGCATAGGACTGGCTGCGAACAACAGACTTTCTGTTCAGCAGTTACGTGAGGCGAACAATGGACTTTCTGCGAACAAGTGCGAATAATATTTTCACTCTTTTGCCGTTGCCAATGACAATCTGCTATTTTTATAATATATTAGTGTTATTAGAATATATTAGTATATCTGAAGTACAGAGCTCCCGTTGGGATTCGGCTTGCTTCCTTGTTTATTACGTACATCACCTCAGTTCAGGGTATTTACATTTATTCAAGTGTTGTGCAAATCATGGCTTCTAAAAATACAGAAAGATGATTTCAATTAAAACAATGCAAGAAATCATCAGAAGGAGTGAAAGTTGACAACAACTTTCTTGTCGAATGGGAGTGTTTCAGGAGTTTACTAACGCTCATTATCCAAACAGAGCTGAGGCCACCAGGATCAATGATCTCTACAATGACACCCTTGCCCGTCATTTCCGACAGGTGTTGAAGAAGAGAGAGAAACAGACCACCTTGGACATGTTTTTTAAGAAGCCAGCAGGCAAAAAACAAAGAATGGAACAAGAGGAGTTGACCCTGCAAGCTCCGGAAGTCTCTCCTGAATCTGACTCTAATTAAAAAACAATAAAAAGAGATCCGCTGCGATGTGTATAAAGTCTGTATCTGTATGAATGTGTGAAGAAAGTATTCCTCCATCTCTTCCTTACAATGTCTTCCTTACCCGGCATAATTGGTGACTGCTCCATTTTCATTTTTTTAATGGTACAGTATGGTTATTTTATGCTGCGAAACGAATTATATATTTTAACATGTATTTCTATGGGAAAATGTGTTTCGTATAACGGACTTTTCACTTAACGGACGTGCACCTGGAACGGATTAAGTACGTTATACGAGGCACCACTGTATATTGAGGTGACGATTAGGATCTTTAATTCATAAGAATTATTGTATATAAGTTAAATCTTTGAATTTTGTCGAATTCCAAAGGGGAATAGATTTAAGTTAGAAATTAGATTGATTTGAGTTTTGTCGGGTTGATTCTTATTGACTTTCATTGAATAAATTGTTATTTGATTTTACTAAATTTTGTAAATAGTTTATTACTAGAAATTAATTAAATATTTGATTTGTTATTGACAAACTTTGTCATTATTTAATTTTGGTGCACACTAAAAGTCCAGGCCTGGCACACTAACGCGAATCCACATAAAGTACCCGCTAGGGAACGGCTATTTCCGCACACAGTCATGTCGATAATCATTGTAAAAAGTTGGAAAAATAAAATAGTACTTTACAATATTAATTATATTTAGTTTATATAACTATTAATAAAAATACTATATAACATGTAATTATATATATATATATATATATATATATATTTGAATCAACTTATTTATAGATAAATTTTACATTTTACAAATTATCAGTAACAAAGCTACAAATTTTGCCATTTATGGAGCACCCTTATGTGTTTGCGTCTGAGGTTGCCATCCATTCCCCTAGTTATATCACTGCTCTTCACAATTATAACAAATAAATCTTTCCAGTTCCCTAGTGCTTATTATAACTAAGTTTGACTGTGTGTAATTTTAAAGAATAAGTATAGAAAAAGTTTTAGAATACTTTTTCTTTAATTTAGTTAAGAAATCCGCTGTATGAAAAGAATTCAATACATGCAAATATTAATTTTCAAAGACTATCAAATACAATCATTCTTGAAGGAATTTATGACTATGTGTTGTTTGTTGGTAAGCATTATTTCAATTTTATATATGTATATATTTCATTATTTAATTTTATGATCTTTTATTCTAGCTGTCAAAATTTACAATGTACCTAAGTGGGTTGTACAAATATTAACTACTTTTGATATTATAATTAGACATACATTTCAAGGCTTTGTAAAATGGTATTTAGAAAAAAAATTAAGACAAGCACTGAAACCGCAACGAATTGTAGAATTAATACATTTATTGAGAGGTAAATAGAATAAAATTTAATTCATATAAAATTTTATGTTTTCTATTTAATTAATTAATTTTTCCTTTCAGATGCTCTATTTTTTAATCAAGATACTCCAAGGTAAAAATATTTAAAACTTCTATAAATTTTTTGGTTGGTTTAATTGAAGCAATTTTATGACTTTAGAACAGAAACACAGAAAAAGGAGAGACTATCTTTAGTATTTCAAGAAGCCAATGAGTTTTTTCCTGGTAATACATACTTATGACTATTTTATATTTTGATTTTTTATTACTTAAGATTTAAATTAACTTATTCCAAAATAGGGAAACTTTTCTATACATTTTAAAACAATTTTTGCTACAAATAAATTATTTCAAAATATTATAGTTATTTGAACTTCTTTTTATTTACATTATTTTTGAAATAACTTTTGTAAAATATCAGTTATATAAAAATAATTAGATAATTAGTAATAAATATATTAATACATACACTTACTGATGAAAAAGTTGCATACCATGAAGGAGGCATTAGAATCAAACATGATTTTATGAGTGCAAATGTAATGATGACAGTAATAAGAGACTTTTTTTTTAACTCTTTCCACCCTGTGGGCACTAAGAAGCTGTCTTAGTGCCCATTAGCAAGCCCATTATGGGTTTGGCCAGATCCACACTGGGGTGGCTAAGTGGTGAGGAATGAGGCTCGACATATCTGGATGGACCATCCCCAAAAAATTCCTGGGAATTTTTCAACCTGTTCAGATTCAATACCAGGTTCCCAGAGTGGTGAGTTGCCATCTTGACTGCTCAGCCATTTGGCCGTCAGTAGTCAGTGATTACAGTAGCATAGCAAAGAGATAATTTCCTGTGTTATGATGGCACAATTTAAAGAAACCTTTATTTAAAAACTTCCTTTTGCCTGTGTGAGATCCTGGAGACTTTCCCTCTCCCTTTCTGTGAGTAACATGCAGTAGCGATTAATTAGGTGAATGGAAGTCACAACATTTAACCAATGACACGAGAGAAATAAATCTTCATCCAAGTTGTCACTGTCTCATGACAAAATCTTGTGATGATCCACTGGATACATCTTGTGACAGAGAAGCACCTGATGAATATTCTCACGCCCACTGGGAAAGGGTGAGATTATGAGTTTTCACCAAAGGTTCAGGGCTGACTTTACCTATGGAGCTAATAGATAAAGCTCTACCTGCCAGCTCTCGCCTCTCGACTCCCAGACAATACGCTACCTTGACCAGATCCAAAGACATCAAGTGTTATCTCCCAGAGGTATTATACTTAAAGATTGTAAACTCTCTCTCTCTCTCTCTCTCTCTCTCTCTCTGTCAACATAGACTTAAGTAGCTAGTTTGTCAAACTATAGTTAATCGATATTCTGCTCAGTGGCCATTTGTTGATTTATCTGTAGCATATTATTCAATTTTAGGTCATACACTTCTTTCACAGAAATTTCTTAATGTTCAGGAAACATGTAATCTTACAAAAACCAAATTGGAGTGAAAATATTTAGAATCTGTGTACCATACTACAGGAATAAACAAACTACTAGATTGCAAGTTACCTGCAGCAGGATTACATCAGATATTAGAAGCAGCAATTAAAGATGATGCATCAGTACATGAAAAATCTTGCTTTAGTAGTTGATTCAAATAAAGTGACTAAAGCATTGACGTCAGCTTTAAAGAAAGATGATAGTGTATTAAACTTAGGATATGCTTTTCACATTGCTTCACAATTACAAGGAGATTTAACTCCTTTTTTTGAAAGAATTGAAGATGCTATTGTTGAAGTAGATGGAAAATATTTACATTTTGAAAGAGGCCTAACAATAACTGTAACTATAATAAGTGGAACATAAAGACTTGCAGAAGCTGCTAAGAAAGCACCAGCTATTTCTAATGACCAAGCAATCAAACTTACAAATTATTTTATGAGCTGGAAGTTTGTACAAACTGTTAAAGGTGCAGCTTTATTATTAGATATGCTGAAAATCTTAACAGATAATAAATTCCATATTTCTGTGGTTGTGATTGTTGCTAGCAATAGAGCACTATCATCTCAGAATCCTAATGTACAGATTCAGTTTACAAATATATTGAGTGCTTCTCTAGGTGCATTGAATGTCGTGGCTGCTGTGGCCACTCATTTGGAGGATAATGCTGCCGTCAGGAGTAAAATGCCATTCACACCACCCATTACATCTTGAACTTCTCGGAGAAAAAGCCCTTACGTGGATTTTATAAAATCTCCCTTAGTGCAGTACCAAGTAAACCAGATATTTAATTCCTTTTTGTACTTTATCCTTACTTTGACTCATTAAACTTTTATTATTTATTTAACCTGTCTGGACCCTCTTGACTTACAACCATACTGCTCATTTAGCCCCCTAACTAGATATTAGGATGTCAACCTTTAGATGACAAGTATAATTGCAAGATGTGCAAATTTATCTTAACTGGTGTCAGACATGACAGGAGAAGGAAATTATACGATTTCCCCACCTCTGACCCTAAAGAGAGGAAATAAGCCATCCAGTGACAAATGAGTGGGCCTAACCGACCCGACGCTGCCATTAAGTGATAAGAGTCCAACACCCCTGCAAGGAGGCTTCTCACACCTGGATACATATGGCAATACACTTGGACATGAAGACATAATAGACACTGTATAGAGACCATATGCTATCCTGTGACAGATTTGCAATTCTGGATTTCCCATACATATATGGAAAAGACTGGCATCATCTGATTTCATAAATGCTTGATATGTGACAAATCTGGAGTCCAGACAAGCCAAGTGAGTATGGTAACATGACGGAGACATATCTAGGAAACCCTGTGTGTGGTCAAGCATTATCTTGCTCAAAAATAGCTGTTTGCAGCCCTGCCATGAAATGCAATATAAGGGAGAGTGTGATTTCCTGCATGTATCACTGTGCCATTAATGTCCCTCATATCAATCACTACTAGAATGACTGACTGTCATATGAGATGATTCTCTAATAAAGCATATATTAATAAGTAGTGGATGTAGTGTGCTGCTCAACAATAAAGGCAGGATTTAGTAACAGAAATAACTCAGCATTTTTATCAATTAGTCTTTGTTAACAAGATAAAAATTTTCATAAAGATTTAAAATTGTCATACATGTAATTATGGCTCTTTATAATTTGAAATGTGATGCAGTTCTATAAATATTCCATTGCCTATATGGAAAAGGAAAATTCTGTTTAAATTAATTTGAATTTAATTTAGTTTTTTGGTTTGGTTAGAGGATTAAATCTAGTAGTAGGTTTCTAATAGGAGAGGTACTGTGGGGTCATGGAAGAGAGACCTTCCTGATGGCATGCATTGCATTGTCGATCTCTGATGTTGCAGTGAAATTTAAAATAATTTAGCATAACTATTGAAAATTATCATTATTTTTCATTTATAATTGAATTTCATGCATTTGTTGTTCATTAGTGACAATCTGTTAAGTAACAATTGCTAACTTTACTTAACAGGCTATATTTTATTTTGCAAATGTGGAAAATGAAACTTTGTGCCAATTTAAAATGTATGTGAACCTGCAATGATTAATGATAAAATTTTATAAGGGAGGGAGAAAGAGACAGAAAAAAATACTATATATCTGGCAATTAAAGAAATCTTTTTTTAATGAAAACTGTCAAAAATATCCTCTGAGAAATTTACCTACCATTTGGAATTTTTTTTGCTTGTCACTCAGGTGTTGATAAAACACAAAAATGTCTAAATTTGGACCTATAGGATTTTGGAAGTGATCAGATCAAAAACAGGTCCATTCAGAATTCTCCAACCTAATTGTTGTTGATTGTTAACCCCCTTTAGAAACTAAATCCAAGCTGGTTTTGGGGCTCTTTTTGGTTGATCCTGTTTTTCTTTTGGCCATCTTAGTTCCATATCTGAAGATCAAGACCATCTCTCTTTTTCCCTAGAAACTCAAAGGTATTTGTCTCAGACACAGTTCTTTAGCTTTGATTACCAGTTCTATATCATGGTTCCTTTTATAATTATCTCAATTTGTCAGCTTACTTGTAGGCATAGTACCTTCTGTAGAATTTTAAATTTTTACATGTTAATTTTATCATTTTTCTACACTTATTTTATGTAAATAAAGCAGTTCAGTTCTGAGTTAAATAAATTAAATTTACATCTTCAATCATATTCTTCCTATGTTTTGGTCATGGCATTTCTCTCCTCCAGATGTTCCTCGGTGCCATCTTATCCCCAGATCTTAAGTAAAGAAGAAGTTAAATAACAAAATTAAGAGAGACATTAAATGTCATCCTTACAATACCTTAATAAAAAATCATAATTAAATATTTTTTGTGTTAGTATATTAAGTTAAACATAATTTGCAATATTGTATTTACAGTAATGAGAGGAGGAAAAAATGCTAAATGAATATTTAGTTAATTATAATGTAAGCATAAAGGAATTTTCTTAAAATAAGCCAAATATTTAAAATTAAATTTGCTGAACTGTAATCATCAGAAACAATTTCTATTAACATTTTGAACAGTGAAGTATTTCTGATGTATATCTGAAATTATTATTATTTTTGTTTATTAAAATAACTATTTATAACAAATGTTTTAAAACTATAATCTATAAAATTATATTTAGTTTTTTAAATATAATACAGTAAGATTTCATTTAGACCTTAGAATGCATTCCAAGACAACAAAGCACTAAATGATAGAGTGTTAAACGAGGTCATTTTAACAGACAGTAAATAGGGAAAGGGAAACATGCCACTAGCGTAGCAAAGGGGGTCTATCATGCCCCAGGCACCACTCACAGAGGGGTGCCAAATGATCTCAAAGACAAACAAGATTTGTTTCTGGAGGGAGGAGGGGGGCGCCAATAAAGTGTCGTGTTCCAGGCGCCAGTTATGTTTGCTATACCACTGGAACACACAACCAAAAATAATCAGATTTTATTTTAATTTTAAGTTATCTTTATATTAATTTGCATAATAATATATGTTAAATAACACAAACATATGTACACAGAAATGTAAAGTTCATTTTTTGTGATGAAAGTCCTGGGTCTTATGAAATTCTTGTTTTTGTGATAAAGTCGTGTAGTTTTATTTGTCACTTTCTTTTGTCACTTTCTTTAAACAAATGTCGATAGCAGGAGATTGCATCCAAAATGTGTCATCTTGCTTTTGCACTCCTTTCAAAATCTAGATTATGTGCTACAGTTTTATCAATGATTTTGGTTATTGTTACCAAACTTTAACTAAGGAAATCTGTAACAAGTTCTTTGGGTTCTTCGTTTTCAGAATCACTATTTTCCAGTTCTACATGAATTCCTTGTTCTGCCAGTTCTTGAAGATTGTTGTTGGTAAGGCTCTCACCAGAAACCTGCAGTAATTCTTCAATATCCTGCTTGTCTATATCTCCTAGTCCTGCTGTATCAATTAGGTTGACAGTTTGGTCAACGATAGGCTCTTCTCATTGAGAATTCTTGGATACCTCCGGTCATACCTTCTTTCACATGCTGTTCATGCATTTATCAGTTAATTCTTGCCAAGCAAAATCGATATTACCTATGGCATCCATGATGCTATATTTTTTCCAAAATTACATCAAACATAGATTTAAGGAAAGTACAGCATTTTGACAAATTGCCACCTTTATCTGATTGGTTCCTGTTTGGATATAATTATATTATATATGAATCAATGAAATGCAACAATAATTTGAATCAGCGTAAATTTTTAGCTTTTATTTAGGCTTGAATAGACCGTATTATATTGAATCAGCGCTAAACGAGGTCTTACTGTATAATAAGAAAATATCAAGAATTAATTTTAATAATTTTTGTTTATAGAATTTACATTACATTATATATTCTGTAAAAAAATTTGTATTTTAATCTACTGCATGTCTTCTTGATATATTAAAACAGAAATTTCAATTTTAGTTTGAATTCCATATCTCTTTAAATTAATAATTTTAGGTATTTATAAAATTGTTGTTTAGAACTGATTTGTCTTATCAGTTATAAAAATATGCTTTATCTTGTTTGATATATTTTAATTTTTATTATAATATAATTCTAATATACAGTGTTCCGTAAGTCTGGAATCATATGAGTTATGTTGATCTTTGTTTATCATTTTATAGGTAAAAACATGATGCCAAGTAAGAAGGAATAAATTGAAGTTATTTTGATGGAGAGGATGCACAGTCGCGTGAATTTTCCAAGAAGTTTAACAGGCTGCATTCAGATCATCGTGTGTGATTAGTGGGAAGTCTCGACACAACATAATAAACTCTTTGGCATCTTGTTGCCAACAGAGATTTCCACCATCAAAATAACTCAAATTTATTTCTCCTCACTCGATGACATGCTTTACCTGTAAGACAGTAAGCGAAGATCAGCATATAACTCCTACAGTTCAAGACTTCGGATCCTTATATATGAAATATAAATCAAATACAATATTTTTTGTTTCGTTTAATTATTTATTAAATATAGAGTGGCTTGTACGAATATTAGGTCCTAGTCAATACAAAGAAGGAAATAAAACAATAATTTCGTTAGTACAACATCCTCTTCTAAATAAACAGGTAAAATGGTTTTTTTTGTTAATTAACATATTTCAAAGATTTATGAAATAATTAATTATTTTTAAAAGAAGATTCTTAATTATTTTCATTACATTCTAACTCCAAACTGTTTCTAGTTGACTTACATTCTACTCGACATAATAGTCCTGGAACTCTTTCCGGAACTAAAACAGACAACAGAAAGCTAGCCGTAAAAATATTTAATAGAAATTCATCTTCGCACAAGAAAATGACCAAATATGTATATTATTACCTATATGAATGTGCCTGTATTGGGAAGTTTTGATGTATATAAAATATAAATATCATATTGATAAAATTTATTATTACCCCTTCCCTGCGATAAAATAAATTGTTTTTATCTCCCATTCTTGTATATGTAACGTATTAGCTAACATTCCAGAAATGTGCCATAAAAGTAAAAGTCATCTTTTGATTAAGATTGTTTATATAAAGAAGAAAATGAATTGTAATTATGTATAGTGTGTGCATTAATTTTATAAAAAAAAAAAAAAAATATTCACCATGTCTGTTCACCTGATAGTCATTGCAAATTCCTTTATCATCTCAGAACATGGTGGATAATGTAAAATAGAAAAACGGGTGTAAAAATATGTTTTCAGAGAAAAAAATAAATGATGATATATTATATATTGTGTGAAAATTATTTATAGTCATACATTGTCTCGTACAGACATACAGGACCTTCTAAAATGAATTCTACCATTTTAAATTACCGTAATGGTGTTAATTATCATCCAAGAATTATGTGACATTCGCCAATCAATAGAGTAACCCTCTGAATTTCATCTCCCCTCGATCTATTGCCTCTAGGAAGTATCGTAAACAAAAATGGTGACTCCATAATGAAGGTGTTTTGGGTTCGGCAGATTGGAAAGTCAGAATCATTCATCATTGTACAGCAGAAGTAAAATTCAGAGCTGTAGAAGTGTGGCCCATAGGAGGAGTGACAACAGATATGCTGTAGCGAGCATAGGAAGAATTCAAATATTGGTCAGGCATGTGACTTGCAACATGAGGTGAGCACATTGAGAGATTATAATGGGCAAAAATTTAGATTATTTTTCTAATGTTTTAATGTATAATACATTACAACATTCTTGGATAATAATTAACATAATTACAATAATTTAAAATTCTTTTTGGAAGATCCTGTATATTACAGTATTAATATATTTGACACACAAAATACATTAGGCACAAAGTAGATTTCTTAGCATTCTAGTATGGAGACTTTACTCAATGCATTTTTCAAAATGAATAGCTGACATTCTAAAATATGATATAACTTTAAATGGTTTAAAGTTGGTTGAGAAGAAATACGCCCATTAATTAGGAAGAATGAATAGGCAAATGAAAATATGATTGGTCCATAAACAAGGTAGACACCATTAGTGATTTTCTATGACAGTCTCACATATGCATATCTATGATTCCTTTCCTGATAATGAAAATTTAGCAGAGTAGAGGGTGATTTTCTAGTGGAAACAATTTAATAGATGGGAGGTTAAGGTAACAGTGTACCACTCTGGGGACATGAGATCAAATCTGGATGGGTCAAAAAACACCAAGAATTTAGCTCTCTACCCTATGGACACCAAAAGGGCCTTTTTTCATATCCATTATAGGCTCTGCCAAGCCTATAACTGTACAGGAATGGGGCTTGACACATCTAGAACTTCCCCACAAAAAATTCCCAGAGTTGGTTGGTTCTGATTTGATCCTGGGTCATTTTAAGGCTGGTATCTCAACTACCTTAGCAATTTGGCCATAATCAAAAACATTTCAAAAGTGGTCATGATCAAAGTCTTCAATCGAAATGAAGGATTATATAATTTTCAATTGACAGCAATGTAACACATGGGCAATCTGCCAAGGGAGGACTTTACTGGAAACTAGTCCCTATTTAAGTGTTACTAGTGTGAAGAAAACCCGTAAAACTCTACATAGGCAGCCCATTGCTGCAAGGCATGAACCCACGACCACCTACCAGTGTTCAGTGGTTTTATTCACTCAGCGACTGATTGCCCTACACACAGATGCAACCAAGAAAAAAAAAAATTATATATAAGAAAGACTATACAAAAGACATTTGTACATACGAATGAAATATATTGGTACCAGCAACAACAATTTTCTCATACAAGGAATAATTCAAAGGGTCCACTCGTCGCCGAACAGATAAAGTCACTGAATGCTGGTAGTTTTGATTATGGGTTAGATTTCACATCATGCACCAATGGGCTGGTACGTGCAGTTTTCTGGGTTTTCTTCACGTGTCTAAATGATTTCTCGTAGGAAGTCTTCCCAGGAGACACCTTCCTTGACATATATCTCAAGTGTTGTCTTGCCATATCCCATCAAAACCAAACCTCAAATTATTTAAAAATCCAGCAACGAGTTGCGTAACTTTCCCGGCCAAAAAAATCTAAAATTGCGTATGGCGCCATCTATTACTTCATAAACATTTTACTTTTAAAAGCTTTTTATATTATTAATTGTTAAAAACGTAAAAATTTTGGGATATCAAACTGGGCACTTGTCCCCTTTTTGGAATCCCTAATCGTTAATTTGAACTACCACTGGTCTCAATTAGTTTGGATTAGCGTCACCGTACTGTACTATAAATATTTTTCAGCTCTCCGCTCTGCACTAAGAGGATCATTTAATCAGGCTCACAGGCCGATATATTGTTCGGATTTGATCCCGGATTCCCCAGAGGGTAGGCTGCCATCTTAATCGCTCGTCGTTTTGTGGGTAGTAACAACATTTAGTTCCCATTGGGGCAGCCATGAAGCGGGAACAGAGCTGCCATATTATCTTGACAAATTCCGGAAGATCCGATTCGAATTCGAACCGGGATCACTCGCGGCGACTAGCGCACGCTTTAGCAGCTGCATTGCTTTTTCTATGGGAAAAACCCTTTTTAAAACATTCCTTTAAAAATTAGAAAATTTGTAGGAACGAGAAAAACCATCCCTCAACCTGGCAATATTATTTCTAAAAAAAAAAAAAAAAAAATTAAATTTTTAACGCCATCTGCTGGAGATCGTGTGCATAACGAATGATGTTACAATCGGCCTTAAATTAAAATACAAGTACTACATTAAAAACTTAAGAGCAATTTTTCTTGTCATTTTATTTATAACCAACTTTATTTTTCCTGTAATATAAGTTACTTGAACGTTTTCCTCCAGTTTTAATTCTCCCTGCCCAGTGAGCATTTAGAGAAGTTTTTTTCCCTATGCACATCATGGACTCTGCCAGGCCGACATTGGGGGCGGCCCAAGTGTTCAAGGACGAACCATCCATGAAAAAATTCCCGGGTTTGCTCACTCAGGTTTAATCCCGCGTTACCTATAGCGGTACGATGATACGTTAAACGGCCGACATTTCAAATACAGTAAAACCTGTCTATGGCGCCCACCCGCAGTTCCTTCAAAAAGTGGTCTTTTAGACAGGTGGTCATCCAATACAGGTAGTCCTGTAATAACGTATTTCCGTACGTAATTTGCGCACTTTTTAGCCATTTCTACTAAGCAAAACTCGAGGCCAGCAAATATAAGCGATTTTTTTTTTTCAACGATAGGGTTATATTGGTATTGTATTTTATTCTTATTGGATAACCCGATTTACGGGAGTCGTCGTGATATTATAAGACAGATTTAACACTAATATTTTAAAGATTAATACAATAGTCGCATTTTCTCGATTATAATGTTCTTTTTTCCGACTTAATTAATTCAATTAAATCAATTTTTCTAAAAAATATCGCGTAAATAAGGTAGGTTGATACAGAAACTATTTATTGCACGTGTACTGTATATGAGCTTCAAAATAAATAAATAAAAATAGATTTTATCAAACGATGAGATCAGACGATTAATTGTATCGTGTACAATATTTTACAACCCCCAAGAAAAATAAATTTTGTTGTCCCACAGTTAAACTTCGCCGCTAATTGCTGTTGTGATAACTTTAATACGATCTTCTAACGAGAGGACTTTGCATTTCGGACATTTTCCAACAAACTGAAATGAATTTCCTTTGTTGCTACACTAATTTATTAACACCTGCACCTAATTTCGAGAGTGGGAGAANACATTACATTATATATTCTGTAAAAAAATTTGTATTTTAATCTACTGCATGTCTTCTTGATATATTAAAACAGAAATTTCAATTTTAGTTTGAATTCCATATCTCTTTAAATTAATAATTTTAGGTATTTATAAAATTGTTGTTTAGAACTGATTTGTCTTATCAGTTATAAAAATATGCTTTATCTTGTTTGATATATTTTAATTTTTATTATAATATAATTCTAATATACAGTGTTCCGTAAGTCTGGAATCATATGAGTTATGTTGATCTTTGTTTATCATTTTATAGGTAAAAACATGATGCCAAGTAAGAAGGAATAAATTGAAGTTATTTTGATGGAGAGGATGCACAGTCGCGTGAATTTTCCAAGAAGTTTAACAGGCTGCATTCAGATCATCGTGTGTGATTAGTGGGAAGTCTCGACACAACATAATAAACTCTTTGGCATCTTGTTGCCAACAGAGATTTCCACCATCAAAATAACTCAAATTTATTTCTCCTCACTCGATGACATGCTTTACCTGTAAGACAGTAAGCGAAGATCAGCATATAACTCTTACAGTTCAAGACTTCGGATCCTTATATATGAAATATAAATCAAATACAATATTTTTTGTTTCGTTTAATTATTTATTAAATATAGAGTGGCTTGTACGAATATTAGGTCCTAGTCAATACAAAGAAGGAAATAAAACAATAATTTCGTTAGTACAACATCCTCTTCTAAATAAACAGGTAAAATGGTTTTTTTTGTTAATTAACATATTTCAAAGATTTATGAAATAATTAATTATTTTTAAAAGAAGATTCTTAATTATTTTCATTACATTCTAACTCCAAACTGTTTCTAGTTGACTTACATTCTACTCGACATAATAGTCCTGGAACTCTTTCCGGAACTAAAACAGACAACAGAAAGCTAGCCGTAAAAATATTTAATAGAAATTCATCTTCGCACAAGAAAATGACCAAATATGTATATTATTACCTATATGAATGTGCCTGTATTGGGAAGTTTTGATGTATATAAAATATAAATATCATATTGATAAAATTTATTATTACCCCTTCCCTGCGATAAAATAAATTGTTTTTATCTCCCATTCTTGTATATGTAACGTATTAGCTAACATTCCAGAAATGTGCCATAAAAGTAAAAGTCATCTTTTGATTAAGATTGTTTATATAAAGAAGAAAATGAATTGTAATTATGTATAGTGTGTGCATTAATTTTATAAAAAAAAAAAAAAAATATTCACCATGTCTGTTCACCTGATAGTCATTGCAAATTCCTTTATCATCTCAGAACATGGTGGATAATGTAAAATAGAAAAACGGGTGTAAAAATATGTTTTCAGAGAAAAAAATAAATGATGATATATTATATATTGTGTGAAAATTATTTATAGTCATACATTGTCTCGTACAGACATACAGGACCTTCTAAAATGAATTCTACCATTTTAAATTACCGTAATGGTGTTAATTATCATCCAAGAATTATGTGACATTCGCCAATCAATAGAGTAACCCTCTGAATTTCATCTCCCCTCGATCTATTGCCTCTAGGAAGTATCGTAAACAAAAATGGTGACTCCATAATGAAGGTGTTTTGGGTTCGGCAGATTGGAAAGTCAGAATCATTCATCATTGTACAGCAGAAGTAAAATTCAGAGCTGTAGAAGTGTGGCCCATAGGAGGAGTGACAACAGATATGCTGTAGCGAGCATAGGAAGAATTCAAATATTGGTCAGGCATGTGACTTGCAACATGAGGTGAGCACATTGAGAGATTATAATGGGCAAAAATTTAGATTATTTTTCTAATGTTTTAATGTATAATACATTACAACATTCTTGGATAATAATTAACATAATTACAATAATTTAAAATTCTTTTTGGAAGATCCTGTATATTACAGTATTAATATATTTGACACACAAAATACATTAGGCACAAAGTAGATTTCTTAGCATTCTAGTATGGAGACTTTACTCAATGCATTTTTCAAAATGAATAGCTGACATTCTAAAATATGATATAACTTTAAATGGTTTAAAGTTGGTTGAGAAGAAATACGCCCATTAATTAGGAAGAATGAATAGGCAAATGAAAATATGATTGGTCCATAAACAAGGTAGACACCATTAGTGATTTTCTATGACAGTCTCACATATGCATATCTATGATTCCTTTCCTGATAATGAAAATTTAGCAGAGTAGAGGGTGATTTTCTAGTGGAAACAATTTAATAGATGGGAGGTTAAGGTAACAGTGTACCACTCTGGGGACATGAGATCAAATCTGGATGGGTCAAAAAACACCAAGAATTTAGCTCTCTACCCTATGGACACCAAAAGGGCCTTTTTTCATATCCATTATAGGCTCTGCCAAGCCTATAACTGTACAGGAATGGGGCTTGACACATCTAGAACTTCCCCACAAAAAATTCCCAGAGTTGGTTGGTTCTGATTTGATCCTGGGTCATTTTAAGGCTGGTATCTCAACTACCTTAGCAATTTGGCCATAATCAAAAACATTTCAAAAGTGGTCATGATCAAAGTCTTCAATCGAAATGAAGGATTATATAATTTTCAATTGACAGCAATGTAACACATGGGCAATCTGCCAAGGGAGGACTTTACTGGAAACTAGTCCCTATTTAAGTGTTACTAGTGTGAAGAAAACCCGTAAAACTCTACATAGGCAGCCCATTGCTGCAAGGCATGAACCCACGACCACCTACCAGTGTTCAGTGGTTTTATTCACTCAGCGACTGATTGCCCTACACACAGATGCAACCAAGAAAAAAAAAAATTATATATAAGAAAGACTATACAAAAGACATTTGTACATACGAATGAAATATATTGGTACCAGCAACAACAATTTTCTCATACAAGGAATAATTCAAAGGGTCCACTCGTCGCCGAACAGATAAAGTCACTGAATGCTGGTAGTTTTGATTATGGGTTAGATTTCACATCATGCACCAATGGGCTGGTACGTGCAGTTTTCTGGGTTTTCTTCACGTGTCTAAATGATTTCTCGTAGGAAGTCTTCCCAGGAGACACCTTCCTTGACATATATCTCAAGTGTTGTCTTGCCATATCCCATCAAAACCAAACCTCAAATTATTTAAAAATCCAGCAACGAGTTGCGTAACTTTCCCGGCCAAAAAAATCTAAAATTGCGTATGGCGCCATCTATTACTTCATAAACATTTTACTTTTAAAAGCTTTTTATATTATTAATTGTTAAAAACGTAAAAATTTTGGGATATCAAACTGGGCACTTGTCCCCTTTTTGGAATCCCTAATCGTTAATTTGAACTACCACTGGTCTCAATTAGTTTGGATTAGCGTCACCGTACTGTACTATAAATATTTTTCAGCTCTCCGCTCTGCACTAAGAGGATCATTTAATCAGGCTCACAGGCCGATATATTGTTCGGATTTGATCCCGGATTCCCCAGAGGGTAGGCTGCCATCTTAATCGCTCGTCGTTTTGTGGGTAGTAACAACATTTAGTTCCCATTGGGGCAGCCATGAAGCGGGAACAGAGCTGCCATATTATCTTGACAAATTCCGGAAGATCCGATTCGAATTCGAACCGGGATCACTCGCGGCGACTAGCGCACGCTTTAGCAGCTGCATTGCTTTTTCTATGGGAAAAACCCTTTTTAAAACATTCCTTTAAAAATTAGAAAATTTGTAGGAACGAGAAAAACCATCCCTCAACCTGGCAATATTATTTCTAAAAAAAAAAAAAAAAAAATAAATTTTTAACGCCATCTGCTGGAGATCGTGTGCATAACGAATGATGTTACAATCGGCCTTAAATTAAAATACAAGTACTACATTAAAAACTTAAGAGCAATTTTTCTTGTCATTTTATTTATAACCAACTTTATTTTTCCTGTAATATAAGTTACTTGAACGTTTTCCTCCAGTTTTAATTCTCCCTGCCCAGTGAGCATTTAGAGAAGTTTTTTTCCCTATGCACATCATGGACTCTGCCAGGCCGACATTGGGGGCGGCCCAAGTGTTCAAGGACGAACCATCCATGAAAAAATTCCCGGGTTTGCTCACTCAGGTTTAATCCCGCGTTACCTATAGCGGTACGATGATACGTTAAACGGCCGACATTTCAAATACAGTAAAACCTGTCTATGGCGCCCACCCGCGGTTCCTTCAAAAAGTGGTCTTTTAGACAGGTGGTCATCCAATACAGGTAGTCCTGTAATAACGTATTTCCGTACGTAATTTGCGCACTTTTTAGCCATTTCTACTAAGCAAAACTCGAGGCCAGCAAATATAAGCGATTTTTTTTTTTCAACGATAGGGTTATATTGGTATTGTATTTTATTCTTATTGGATAACCCGATTTACGGGAGTCGTCGTGATATTATAAGACAGATTTAACACTAATATTTTAAAGATTAATACAATAGTCGCATTTTCTCGATTATAATGTTCTTTTTTCCGACTTAATTAATTCAATTAAATCAATTTTTCTAAAAAATATCGCGTAAATAAGGTAGGTTGATACAGAAACTATTTATTGCACGTGTACTGTATATGAGCTTCAAAATAAATAAATAAAAATAGATTTTATCAAACGATGAGATCAGCCGATTAATTGTATCGTGTACAATATTTTACACCCCCCAAGAAAAATAAATTTTGTTGTCCCACAGTTAAACTTCGCCGCTAATTGCTGTTGTGATAACTTTAATACGATCTTCTAACGAGAGGACTTTGCATTTCGGACATTTTCCAACAAACTGAAATGAATTTCCTTTGTTGCTACACTAATTTATTAACACCTGCACCTAATTTCGAGAGTGGGAGAAATGCCCGAGATGGGTTCGAACGAGAGTTTAGACTAATTCATTATATTAGGAGGTGGAAACGTTGTTGAGATTGGTTCTTACAATAGTTTAGACCAGATACATTCGCGAAAGTGGTCGCTTATTACAGTTGTTGTATGTTGTTTCGGACCAAATATCGATGCCCGCGGTCGCAGTTACACGGGTGATCGTTTAATACAGGTAACTTATACGAAGACTCTATGGATAAATATTCTGTGCCAGAAATTTTTGCCCGTTTTGACAGGTGCCCGTCGAATGCAGGTGGTCACCTAAGCAGTTTTCACTGTATTTATTTCAGTGTTGCCAACCTTCTGTAGTGAAAACCTCATAAACAGACCTGAAATTCTCCGTAAGACTAAATTTCTCCCTAAAAACTGAAAAAAAATTCCCCTTAAATAGCGAAAGTCACGTGAATCATGTCTTTCGGAAGTTACTAATCTTCGCTGAAACTCCACTAACCAATACGGACAGATTTTACATTTTCCCTAAACAATTTCTTTCCTAAATTTCCCCCATCCTGATGACTCCCGAAAATTTAGCGGTTTTTCCCCTAAATTTTCGGTGATTCAGACAATTCATCTTAATTATAAACGTTAGATTTATTTGAGTATTTTTTAAAAATAATTTTTATTTTAAATTATTTAATAATTTAAAAATATCTTAAATTATTTTCAATAATTTCATTTATTTATTTTTATATATTAACATAATATATTAATCATTCTGACGTAACAGTCACGTGTCTACCTACCGCATCAATATCGAATAAATTTTAATTACATATAAATATATAATATTTATTTACACCGCAATTTATTAATTAATTGCGATAATATTCAAAATTTCAAATAAGTTTGCAGAGGCAGACGATATTTTCCCTACAGTTTCTCGTACCGCAAAAATTATCCAATAGACAACCTATGAGTATCTGGTTACGTCACGAATTCTTTAACCAATCCGAGGAGGGGTAGTATCGTGTATTCGTCTGTAAATCCGTCTGCTTCACAGATAGATATTTGCCTTTCCGGACAAAGGATAATGCGATGCGAGCGAGATGGGAAAGTTAATATAATTTTAAGAGCTATAAAAATAAATTATTAAAATGAAACGTCAATTTCTTAAAGTTAAACAAATAGCGGATCAAACGTTTTCCAGGTGAGTTTCTACATTTTTTAATTATTATTATTATTATTATTTTTCTTTTCCGGCGAAATTTTATTTAAATTAACATAGCGCGAGCTCATTTGCATAATTAATGCCCTCTAGTTTATTGATATTCACGACGTAATTTTTTTTTCTTTTTTTTTTTAAATCGACTTTTTAATGTTTTGTCGCGCTATTAATAAATTCCTCAGCGAAAAAGAATTTATTAATATTATTTATTATAAAATACTTATAAAATTACTGTGTTTAAAATTTGTTTCGCGTGGCCCGTGCATACCTCACGATCGATCATACCTAATACAAAATGCCCAAGTTAATAATTATCGATAGAACAATTTCTGGTTGGTGTTACTTAAAATCCCACCGTAAGCAATTAGTGTATATCATTTTAAGGTTGTTTTTACCTATTTTGACGTCAGGTCATGTGACCCGTACTTGTTGACCTGTGACTATCCAAGAGAGCGCAAACAAAAAAAAAAAAAAACAGAAAAAGACCGCGATACTGAAACCTACTTACAACAAACAAGGAATTTATTCGCGCATAAAAAACAATTGTTTTTTTTATTAATTTTACTTAAAAATAATAAATTAAAATTTTTATGGAATCTCACAACGCCACCTTTTGGTAATTCGGAGTATGGCACGAAAACGTTTTGCCATCGACATCAATGGCTTTCGATTTTAATAAAATAATTAATTAATAAAATTAATGCGTCGTCGCCATTTTATTGGGTAAAATTGATACACGATAGGCATTTTTAAAAAGTAAAAAAGCGTATTTTTGCGCAATTAGTTACGGAATAATGAGCAATATGTCAAGTGCGAATGCGACCGGTCGGATCGAGTAAGGTTCACCGATCGATCGCATCGTATTTTAGTCGAGCGAGCGGCTATTTTAAGTAGTTAGCCATTTAAAAAAAACCAGAAAAAACCTCCCAAAGGCCGCCCGTTTAAACTTTCCATTGGCGTACTCGTACCTCCTGCGTAACAAATTGATCGAGAAGGTATCGCATGGCTGCGATCGGGGCCCATCCGATCGTAAAACTCAAAAACCATCTTTGGGAAACTTGTAAGGGGAGGAAGAGGCGATAAAAACGATAATTCCGGGAGGAAACATGGTGGCAAAACAACAACAATTCACGCTTTGGCTCTAAAAGTTGAGTCATACTATGGCAAGGTTAACTGCGGGGGAGCCGCTCTGCGTTAATTAAGTAATAGGAGGATTTTAGACAGGGTCTGAGGCCCCGTTAAGAAGGTCAGATACGTCTCCACAGGATGTGATCGTCTCGGTTTAAACGCCTGCTCTTAATTTTTACGTCCTAGAACGAGGGGGGGGGGAGATCGGATTTCTTAGAAAACGGGACCTAAATTGATAACGCAGAAGCACGTGACGCCGTGTAGATTGTGGCCGGAATTTTTGCGCTCGATCTATCTACGTACGTAACAGAGATATTGCTGTTAACTAATACATTCCTCCCCCTGCTAGATTAAGGACAATGGATAATGTATTGATAAATAATGCGCTGTTCTCGTGCTTGACTTTCAAGGTGATAAGCTGTGTAATTGCCAACAGCTTGTTGGGGGTTTCTTTTTATTTTATTTTTTTTGGACGTGTCAGTTAATTGTCGGCTAAGAGCTTTTTCTGTAATGTTAGGGAATTTGTACGCGTATAGATTCGTGTAGTTTCCTGTTTATCCCCGTGCACGAAACCTTAACCTATTGTACGGAGGTTTTAATTTTGTGAGGGATATTCTTTTTTTCCCCCCTTTCGTGATTATAGGTTTGTCGTATATCGAGAGATGGTTTCTCACGATTCGGAAATTATGGCGCATTAATTTTTTTTTATCGGTTATAATTACCGAATAAACTATCGTTTTAAACATCTCTCTCCTTAATAGACACTAAACCCGACACCCGAGGATTTCCCTTTTAGGATCGAAGTCTAGGGCATCGGTTCTTAACCTTTCTTCCGAGCCCTTCTACGTGTAATGTTAACCGATCCTTCTTGCGTACCCACCCCCCCGGGATACGAGCACCCCCGGTTGAGAACTGCTAAGTCTAGAGTAAACACACGAGGGGGCATCCTCCTGTTACTAAGGGAATTTACGATGTAGAAATTGCACCTTACGGTTTCGTTTGTGGATAGGAAGATTTCTCGGTAGTTACGAATGTACTCGCGATTTTTAGAATTTTTGGTTGGATTATTTATTTATTTTTATTTTTTCTGGCAATTTTTTTTTTTTTTACCATTGCAAACGATCGGCCCCAACTGGAGATAAAAATTCCACAGCTATCACTGTCGACACGATCCACCTGCACCCGAACCGAACTTTCGTGCCTCCTCCTGTATTTGAGGAAGTGTATAGGTGCCAGTTTATATTATATTCCTACAGCTGTATCGCCGCCATTTTCCTATCGCAGGGGGGGATATTACCACATTGTTCTGAAACGCGATAATGGAGGAAGGAAGTGTCGCGCTCTTCTTACACGTCACTCCATTATCATTAACGAAATTACTTTATTTTTTAAAATATTTTTTTCTTCCTTCCGTCGACACTCTTGTTCCCATCTGAATCGGGTTAATTACGCGACGAATCTATAGATTTTTACCATTTTACTAAATTTGTCACGGACCGGGGGGATAGTTACTTTATCGGTTTGCTTAATTATCGGAACAGATATCGAATTTTATCTAAATGACGGAAGGGGTTCACCCCGTCACGGCCAGAATACGACATAGATTAATATTTCAGATAGTGGGCACTTTCCGCCATCTTTATTTCTGTCCATATATATATTTTTTCTATTTATTTTCTGGATATCACGCTAGGCTGAGTCGTACCGGAACTAAGCACCATCCGCATCACTAGCTCTTATTTATTTTTTAATAGGGGGGAAGACGTTCTCTAAGCGTGCTCTATTGGGTGCTTGGAACCTCGTGCGTCCCGAATCTGCATCCGGTTGCCGTTTTCGAAATCCGCAGATTGGTTATTTTGGAAGGAAGACGTGACAATGACACCGGATAGCGGCTCGTATATGCCGTCACGCACCCGATATTTTTTGGCTCGAGAGAGAATGTTAAACACCTCTCTCTCTCTCTCTCTCTCTTCCCCGAAGCTGTATGACGAAATTGGAGCCGTGTCCCTTCCAATAGAAGAAGGGACACTTTTGTAACACGTCTAATTGTGTTGTTAACAAAGATCGCGAAGACGTTTTTGTTAAAGTAAATGGCATTTTAATATCTGGCCACGTAATCGCCGCAGCATGAAATTTTCGGGTGTAACCTCTTGGTAAATTATGCAATTTAGTCGACCTCCCGTAGCGTTTGCACGGGATGAGGGAAGTAAAGAACCGCGTAGACCGAAAATAGTAAGAACAGATGTTCCCAGACAAAAACTGAGGCCAACGCAAAGCGTAAAAAAAAAAAAAAGAAAGGTTCTCTGTCAAAATTTTAATGTTTCTTTTTCTTTTTATCCTGCTTCCCGATCCATGGATAACCCGCGGATACCAGAAAATCGGAGACGTTGTGACATGTGTGATAGGCCCTTTCCATAGCTTCTTTACTGGATAGGAGTTGTAGAGGATCCTCCTCTTGTTTCTTTGTCTTCCTTTTCGCTTTGCGATCGTTGTTGCATTCCATATTTTAAGTTTTTCTGTGGTTTATACCCCGAATATGGTAATCCTGGAGAGAATATATTGCCCGCTCGCTATATCAAAAGATGCCGATTGTTCGACCAGATGCCACAACTTTGGAAATGTAACCTGTCTGACCGGTTGAAGCGAACGAACCTTGTTGCTGTAATGGTCACTGACAGTAGCTACAGCTTCATTTCTAGTTGCCTTTTTTTCCTCTTCCCCTTTCCGAAAAAATTTCGGAGTGTTAACAACCAGAGAAGATGGTTTTCTATAGTCGAGGAGGTCTGTTGCACAATAACATAGACTTTTCCTCATTATTACGCTTCGAATTTCGGATGAAATATACAATTATTTTTCGTAATTTCGAGGTTTTTGTGCCGAGTGCCCTTCTAAATAAGGAATATTTTAGCGAATTTTAGGCATTCTTGCGACTTGGGTGGCCCCGTTTCCAGGGCAGGAAACGGGAGAAAACACAACGCTCTGCGGGATGTGGAAAGCGTTGGCACATGACAGGCGCTCTGCTCGTTTCCGAGAAGAGACAATAAACGGCCACTACATCGGGGGGATGGTACAAAAAGCGACAATTTAAAGAATGATTCATGCCGATTGTTATCGACCGACGCTAATCCCCGTCCCGAAGCAGTCGCAGTTTTACTTTCCGTCACGTGACGAACGGGCATAACCTTCCTCCGGTCGTACCCCCCACAACGTAATTAATTAATTAAATTATTTTAAATAACTACCACGCTGCAGGTTACGCCGTCACGTGAGCAATATGGCGGCCTCCGTGCGAGTCCACGTGTCACTCACTCCTTGTATTCCAGTTTTCCATAAACTTGATTTTATCCTAATGCTGATGACCTTGCGCTAATTCAACCGGAAGCTAATGTTGAAAAAAGAGATATTTTTAGAGTTTTTGTTGTTTTTTTTTTTAAATATTTCTAACTGGAGTGCTGTTTCTTTGTTGTTTTTTTTTAATAATCGGAAGTGAGATTTTCCCTAGTGTAAATGTTTAATCCAGTTTTCAACCTTCTGACCTGCTTCTAGGTCGTAGTTACCTTGCTGTGAACCTCTTATCCCGCTTGACTGCTTTATGGACATTTTCCACTTCAATTTATTATATCAGAGAGAGATCTCCTCACTAATGATTGGGATTTTAGTAGTGTTGTGTGTGTTTTTTCCTGTTGTGTTGGTATGGTCTTCTCCACGTGATGAACATCGTCGATAAGAATGACACTTTGTAAGTCATTTATCGAGCTTAATATTGGTCAGAGAAGCTTAAGACAATAACAATATTAATTAATAAATCGCCTTACGTACATCAAGATGTGTGTCACTACTTTTTTTAAATTCACTTCTAAAAAGTTTAATGATTTTGAACAGAAAGAATAATAATAAATATGAAAAGTAGTACAAGTTAAATTTTGAGTATAAATAAAACTTTTAATTTAATGTGTTTTTTTAAAAATATTTTAAAAAAATGTTATTCAGACTAGCATGCCGAAAATGATTTTCCTCCATCCCAACAGATGACATTATAGGAAAATTATTTATAGTCGGCATAAATTTTAACAAGGAAATCAATTGTAATATAAAAGATACTCCTCTCATACCTGGAATTGTTTGTGTTTCGTCACAATTATCTGTGTTTTATCTCTAGTCTGTTGCTCGATCCCGTTTTCTTGAACTTTGTAGTTTGCAAATATATCTTTTAGTAAGCTTATACTTTGAGCGATAAGTTTTCACTTGTAAATATGTAAATACAAGAGCCTTCTTTGCATTATCAAAGCAATCTGTTTTAATAGTAATTCTTAAAGGCTCAAACAACTACAATTTTTGAATGAATAGAGAGTTAACTATAATATTTATTCTAATAATGTAATAATTATGGAGAATATTTACTTAGTTTACATTATAAATTGCAATTGCTTGTGTAAATAAGATATTTATCTAGTTTTTTCTAATAGGAAACTGATTTACAGTTTTATTTCCTCCAATTTTCCTATTAATCATTTGTTTTTGTAACACAGAAAAAATTTTTTTTATTTAAGCTGGCACAATAAACTTCCTTCTTAAATGTCAAAATTATTCTAGTTTTCTGATTAAAAAAATAATTAAATTGAATTTAATTACAGGACTGAAAAGACAGAAGCCTTGAATGAAGATTTGGTTAATGTGGAAAAGCGTGTCGATTTAATCAAGCAGTCATGTCACAATACGGGGAAAAAAATAGCAGCGTGTCTTCAGGGCGTCGGCACAGAAGCATCCGTGGCGGAGAAAAGGCTGGTCTGTTTTAGTTTTTAATAAAATTTTTTAATTGCCGATTTACTTAAAATTAAAAGTAAAACGGACGTAAAACTTTTGGTTGCTTATGGAGCAATTACTCGCATTCTTTACCAGAAATTCTTCTTTTTTAGAAGGTTAAACTCATTATAATTTTATAAATAGTTTATTTACATATGTGCTTGGTTTAAAAAACATCACTTTACAAGTCAGATAATTTTTATTTCTATAAAAAAAATAATAAATTTTCCCGTTAAAATAATTAACACTTCGGTGGAAATACTTGAAATTACTCGAGCGAAACTTCTGCGAGTACTTGTAGATTTAGTGATATTTTTATGTAGGATGTCGATAGTGATATGAATTTAAACAGATGGTAGCAAAATATGAATAATGGCGAAATAATTTATTAAATGAAAAGTAAAGAGTGCAAAAAAAGTGGAACCATATTATGTTCTACAGGCTCGACTACGCTAAATATTTTCTCCTCCAAATATTTCTACATTAATACATTAGTTAAAATTACAAATAAGCAAATATTACTGCTACATTCTTCTGTTCCGTGACGGTACGTACAAACAGCTGTAATTATTGTTTTGATTGATACTTGCGCAATGTCTTTTTTTGAATTAAATTCACGACCGTCTGTTCGGTTGAAGAACTTCATTTTTCAGAACTAAATTCGGTAATCGAATTAAGTCTACAGTTTAAATGATTTATAACGTGTAACTAGGCTAATAATTCATTAGCCTATTTAGTTCATTCAAATTAATTTTAAAAGTGCGAATAATTTTTTTTTTAATTCTGTTTAAATTTTATATTTTTAACGCTACTATTTATATATTTAATATTGTTTATATAACACAAATTATTATTTAAAAAATTGAAGTTTAATTTTAAATACTCTGTGCATGTATACATATGAGTGACCTAAAAGTTACTTCTATTAAAAAATCATCTTGTTTTACATATTTATATCCAATTCCAAAATAAAAATGTATTTTTTTAAATGTTTTATGGATTATTTAAAATGTAAACTTTGTATTCTTAATTTTTAGAGACTGATTAATCTATAAAGAATTAAAAGAAGAAGAAAATTATTGTTAAAAATACTTGTAACAGTTTCTTTGATGGCCATTTCCAACTGTTTGCAATATAATAATAAACTACATTTTATGACTTAATCATTAAACAAGGAATTAATTCCATTACTAAATGCTATTAGATCAGCTTTCTAATAAGCTATTATTCTATTATATTAGCCTTCTGACTCCAGTGAAAATTGAAACAATTATTATGATTCATTTGTAATTCAATGCGCAATTAAAACCGATTTTAAAGCTGCAAGTTTTTATACTTTTGTGATGACAACAAAATTAAGCAAATGTACTTCTATACAATCACTTAATGTATGAATTATATTTAAAATCTATAATTGTGATTTCTTTTTTTAAATTAGGAATAATAATAATAAAATATTTTAAAAATTAATCTAATTTTTAAAAATTGCCAGTTTTTATTTCCTATCAGATTTTTCTGTTTACCTTCAGTTATTCTAAATTCTAAAGAACAGATGTCAGAAATCATAACTTGTGCAGTTATCAGTTTGTATATCTTTTCTCGACTAATTTCTTGTGAATTATCATAGCCAGAGAACTGAAGTTTTTTTATTATTGTTAATTATATAATTTCATTGTTACCACCATTCGTTAATTCTCACTAATACTTTGAGGTATTTATCTGAAAATATTGTCCGTCGAGGTTGTACTGTTAACCATACATATCTAACAAAATTCGGCAGAAACATTTTGTATTTGTTAATTTCTTTTAGTAAATTTATAAAACATTATATCTTAAATACGATCAATTTGAAACTTGATTCTTAAAAATGATTCCTGTGGTTTTTTTGACTCTTCTGGATTCAATTTCAGGTTTTCCAGAATGGTAGACTGCCACTTGTTTGGCCATCAACTGTAAAATATTAAAATGCAATAAGAAGAAACAATTCATTGTTTAAAAAGTATATAGATCTATCTATATACTTTTTAAACGATTCTAGACATTTTAAACAACAGGTAGACATTTTATCTATATACAAAAAGTATATAGATAAAATGTCTACCTGTTCTCTATACACTTTTCAACCCTTCGGCTGATCTGAACTGAATTTTCCATAGTTACTCTAGAACCTTATGGAAAATATAGGCTACTATAAAACTTAGATAATCCTCTCCCCCTCCCTGATTTCATTCTCTTGCACCTATAGTTTAAGTTCAATGTGTTGTTATATAACTAAGCATAATTAATGAAGGTGCCACATGGTCCTCAAATCATATCCTTAATGACAATTTCAGGTTATGGGTCGTCTTCTGGATTTTGCAAGCTTTGCCGAAATAATTCTATTGATTTTAAATATATGCCACAATACTTTTTTGCACAGCAGTATTTTGGCATATATTTAGAAAAAGTTAAGAGTTTTAAATATTTATTAATGCAATAATTTTATTGATTTGAGTTAGCCTAAAATAACCAAACTTAAAAACATGATTTTGATGTACAGGAGTTGGGCCAATGACAACAATGAGTAAGGAAAAAGTCTTGTGTTTTGAATAGATGTAAACGTAGTATGTACTGTCTGTCTGTAGTGTACAGTTTCTGCTTCTACTCCTAATTTTTGTAGTATGGTATAAAATAAAGTACATTGGAGGGACAATTTTCCAGTACAAAAATATTGGGGATAATCTCCCTTTGTCTCTTATGGATTAACGACCACAGTTAGTATTGATAAAAATTTATTAACATTAAAAATATTAGAAATAATTGCAAAATAACTGTACAAAGCTTCAATTTTTTTGTGTTTTTAAATATAAGTACAGTTCTTAAATTTACTTCATAAAAGAAAATATCCTTTTTTTTCTTATGAACTAATTATTTCATATTTAATACACATTACAAATAATAACAAGATAATNACAAATTGAAAGGAATGGAAGTTTTGGTTTTGTACTGAAATAGTATTACAGATTAATGTAAAATATATAATATCAATTAGTTAAAACACACATAAAAATGCAAGAATGGAGCAGTAATTTGGGTGATTCGTCCATTTTAGGGTTAGTATAAAGTTTAGTTTCACTTTCAATAAAATAATTTATTTTAATTATACTGTAGGTTTTTTCTATGATACATATGTTATGCTCGGAGTATAACCTTTTGGCATCCTGTATTTTCAAGTGAGAATTTTGGCAGAATTTGAAAGATGATCCACGTTGTCACTGATTATTTTAAGCATTCCGAAAATTTATCAATCCATAACAAAATATTACCTGGTTATATATATAACAATTTCAAATAACCTTAATTAAAATCCAGTTTTTTTTTATTATGTTGTTTCATACAGGTTAAAATATATTGTCATTTAACTTAAATTTAAGTCAAAAAATTATCTAATTATGGCTGAATAAGTGGAATTAAAATAGCTTATTTTTATCAATGTTACAAATTTTAATATTTTTATTTAAAAAAAAATATATNTTATATTTATATATATATATAAATGTTTATAAATACAGATGTAATTGTAGTAGAATGCTGCAAATGTATTACTGTTCTTCACAAAATGCTGTAGTCTGCAACATGGTAGGAAACAATTTAAGCTGTAAATAAACACACTTGATTTCAGAAAGACAGCTGAACATGTCTTAAAAACATAATTGTGTGTTATAAATTGTTATTTAAATTAAACAAATTCTTCAAATTTGGAATATTGCTATGATTTATAAGAAAATTTTCTTAGTTATTTCTGCTATTTTAATGATTAAATACTTATATTTATAGTTCAGTTCTACATAAATGTGCATCTATCGAAGAAGAGCTTGGAAAGGAATTGCTAACTTATGAAACTAAAGTCGATAAAGCAATTTTGAATCCTATCATTAATTTTTTGGAGGTATGCTATATAAAAATATAGATACATAAAAAATTTTTTTAATTCTGAACTAAGATTTATTTGTTCGTTATTTAGATTGATTTTCCAAATGTTATTCGAATGAGAAAACAGCTGTCAAAACTCATACAAGATATGGATACGACAAAAACAAAGTATGGTTGTATAGATCTAAAAACATTAATTTTAAATTGGTTTAAATTTTGTTCAATGTATTCTGAATAGAAAAAATTATTTTCCAGATATAATACGGCATTAAAACACACACAGCAAAGCACTAATAATGCAATAAACACGCCATCCAAAGCCGATACTTTACAAGAAGAGTTGGAGGATATATCTATGAAAGTCGAACAGTGTCGCGTGAGTAAAATGCATTTATAAACTGTGCCTACTAATAAAAATACAATTTTTTTTCTTATATTTGTATAGGATAATTTAACGGCAGAATTATTTGATATATTATCCAAAGAACCTATTTTATCAAAATTATTTGTTGATTGGTATCACCTACAAGTTGACCATCACAGGCGAGAACTCGAAATTTTAGAATCGGCTCTACCTGTATTAGACTCACAAATTGGTAAGTAAAAGTTGGTGTATTAATCGACAGTAATTTTTATAATTTTCAACCATTAATTTTTCTCCAGAAAAATATCCGTTTAAACCAGTCTTTGGCCAGCCTTTAGAAGAACATTTAAGAACATTAGACAGACAAATTGCATCGGTGATTGAAGCTTGTGTATGCCTTCTCTTAGAAATTGGAATGGACGAAGAGGTATATCTTTAACAAGAGTTTGTTATAGAATTTCTTTGTTGAGTGAATATATTAATTAGGATTCTATTCTCAGGGTTTGTTCAGGATTGCTGGGAGTAGTTCAAAAATAAAGAAAGTAAAAGTAAGTAGAATTTTTTACAAATTCTTAGTTTTAAGATTGTTATATATATATAATTAATAATTTAAGCAGCAGCTATATATTTTGAAATTTTTGTTTTTCTTGTGTAGCTTATACTAGTTATTTGTGTTCTTTCTTAACATGATTTTAAAAGTTATCTTAGAATTTCTTAGATATTTTAAAAAATTACAGCATTTTTTCCTTGAATGTATTTATTTTCATAGATAAAAAAAACTTATTATTCATATTGAAAATATTTTATAAATTATAATAATCTATAAAAAAATAATTCAGTATGAATGGGGTAAAAAGGATTTATATCAGAATATAATGAAATATTATTGTAAGATTGTAAACAATAAACTTTTTCTTAGAGTTGAAGATATCCTGGGTTGTGATCATGTTATGTATGCTTTTAATAAACTTTTTCATCATAGAAGTCATAGGTTTTATATAATTTACTAAATAAAGAAATGATTCTTTACATTCTTACTACAAATTGAAAGGAATGGAAGTTTTGGTTTTGTACTGAAATAGTATTACAGATTAATGTAAAATATATAATATCAATTAGTTAAAACACACATAAAATCAAATCTATTCATTGATATATTTTAAAATGAGTAAATTTCTATTAATTTTATTAGTTTTATGCATACTATATTTCAGTATGTATAGAGAAAGATCACTTTCTTTAAAATTGTATTAATCTTTTCTCCTTGGAAATTAATTCAGTTGAATCCACAGAGCATTGAATAAAGGAACAGTTTGCTTAAGAGAGCACTCTCCGTGTTCCCGATTTTTTCCCCTATGTTTTACATTATCAAAATTATTAACAGAGCATCAGATTGTAGAGCAGTCCATTTAAATGAGTGCCAAGTCAGTGGCACATTTAAAGTAGCAGTCTACATAAGGTCACACTATTCTATGGAAGATTTAAAATGGTCTGTCTTTAAACTTAGAGCATTACTACATAAATACATGGCAACAGGGCTCTCTATACCATAATATTTGTTGATGTTGAAGTCCACCAATGGCTTCACCAATAAATTTGAAGCCTTCTATTTATATATTTCTAATAAACGGACAATCAAAAAGTCTTTCAAAAATCATACTGAACACCCATGAGAAGCAATTGCATATTAAAAAGGTATCATAAAATATACATTAACAACCAGTGTATGTTCTCATCTTAAGGGGACAGGGCAAGAAGTGATTAACAACTAGCTGTTTAGGTCACATGACCTTACTTTAAAAATGGTATTGTATTTGTTTTTTACTATATGTTCCATTAGAGAGCATTCAGAAATTTTGGAGCAAGAATGTTCACATTTTTTCACCTAGGTCTCCTACTGTATTTTTGGGAAGAAGTGAAACTAATGTGTGACTAGTAAATGTACACTGTATTTACTGATTATTTGATAGAGCAATAAAATTGATGAAAGAATGGAAACCAAATACTGTATGTAAGTATATAGTAAAATTATGTAGTGATGAATTTTAACATTTCCAAGTCTGTTATAAGTTAACCTGAAAAACTGACATGAAAAAAAAAAAATGGTGAGTCAAATCTATTAACAACCCTTTTGGGTAATCTTGTTACTTTGGATAAGGGAACATGGAGTGATCCTGAAAGTGCACTCTTAAACTTCAGACTTTACTGTATATATTACACACTAAGTCTTTGTTAGTATAAAATTTAATTCTTAAGCAAGGTTAATTTCTAAATTGTCTTCATAAAATTGAGAATGAACGAACACACACACACACACTTTATTTATGAATTTCCCAAATCTGTTATATATATGATTCAATTCTCTATTATTTTTGCTCTATCACTCTGTTCCTTTATTGAAAACTAAATTAGCTACATCCAATATTTAAAACATATATATTGACAAATTTGCATTCTCAGCAGAACTTATTGATATTCTGTTTTATACAATTTTAATTATTGCACAATTCATATATGTGAACAGTTGAATGTTAGAATAATTGTGCAATGTTTGCATTTATTCTCTACTTTAGACACTATTTATTTTCTTTTTTTTTTATTTTTATATATTGTAATGCTTCATTAACTCTTCATGACCTGTTTCATTTTACTGCAATAGAAATTATTCAAATTGATTTTTTTACTGTTTAGTTAATTGGGCGATTTATCTTTTTTTCTCCCCCCCTCTTATTGTATGTATTATAAAAATTAATAGTATATATTCTAATTCTTTAGTAGAAAGAATTGGAATAATAATAGATACTATTCAACTAACAGGAATATTCTTAAGCATTAACTTTTTCACTAGACATTATGTAAATGTTTAAAATCTACATCAATTCTGATATAAAATCTGAATTTAAATGTGTAAATAAATTTAAAATTTAATTTGTGTTAATATTTTTCTATTTGTAATATAAATTATTATTAGGATGGAGATAAAAACAAGTGTCATCTTTTAACTCTAAATATTCTGAAGTAATTTAAATGTTTGTTTGGCTCTTTGAGGCAGTGAAAATCTGTTTGAATCATGTCGATGCAATAGGTTTATGTATTTTATGTGTATGTATTAGGCAACATCTCTTATTAATGTGTGTTATTACTTAATTACTGTATTACATAATAATACATATTAATAAGAGATAGTGACTAATGCCTCTAGTACCAAATTACTTAGAAACTTATTATTAATTGCAGCGGTAAAGTAGTGCTTTTTAATACGGCAATTGTTTGGCTTACGATTGAATGGTTTGAAGAATTTGTTGACGACTACGTTTAAATGTGGAGTTTCTCTGTCTCTTGCTTAAAAGAAAAGTTTATTGTTGACATATATTTTAGAAAATAAAACATCAGTTTTTTTAATTTGATGATTTTGTGTTGTTTTGTATAATTGTATTGTGAATTAATTGGATTTAAGATATTTATTATTGCTATTTACATATTATATTCATATTTATTTTGTTAATTATAGTTAAGAACGTATTTAATTGCATTCTGAGCAGATCACAGATTATAACTTTTGGGAATAAATTAGCAAAAATGTATATTTATGTATACAAAATTTTCTTTAATTCTAACTCATTTTTAATTCCTGAATAATGTTAAAATTATTTTTAAATATAATTTGTTTTACATTAATATAGAATAAACTACTACTTCAGTTGAATAGCATCATTCAGATAAAATTTAGAAATTTTCAGGAAAATGATTTAAAGAAAAAAAGTAAAAATGGATTCAATTGTATTCAAAACCTAGATTTTAATGATAATGCAATATTCTATGTTTTTATGTTAGATGATATTCAGGATTTTTTTTCTAAATATTTAAAAATTCTATCATAAGGAAAATATGCAGTGGATTTTCCTCATTCCTTGAGGAGACTTGAGTCAACTTGATACAATATAGATAATGTCATTTCTCTCTGTACATTGCATCATCTGTCAAACCACATTTCTCATGTTTCTTCTCTTCACTTCTTTCCATGTTCCTCTTTTCAATGGAAAGAGGAACATGGAAAGAAGTGAAAAGAAGGATGCTCTTCCTGTTTTTCCCACCATTTTCCATTTAATTAGTGCTCACAGCAACCACTCTTTGTCCATCCATGTCTTATACGTCCATACCACTGGAGCTATTTTTTCTTATTACTTGGTCTGTCAAATCTTATAATATGTATTTATCATTTTGATGATTGATTATACATTAATGTTAGCAGAAAGAAATGAAAAAATATTATTATAAATATTTAAAATTTATATTATTTTATACAGGCAAAGAGTTTGCAAAAATTAGCTAAGTTTACAGAGGCTTAAAAGTATTTATAATGAAATACTTTATAAAGTCAAGATTGATGATGATGATGATAGTTGTTGATTGTATATCTTATAAATAAGGTATACAATCAACAAATTTATGTTTTTAAGCTTTGTGCCTTTTAATTCTACAGAGAATTTTTTTCTTTCTCTAGCTTAAAAACTGTGCTATTGCTTAAAATAATAAAAATAAACCAAGAGATATTTAATAATCTGAAACCGTGTCATTATTCTTTTCTGTTATTCAAACACTACATAGTGTTACATAGTATTATTCTTTTCTGTTATTCAAACACTACATAGTGTTACATAGTATTATTCTTTTCTGTTATTCAAACACTACATAGTGTTTGAATAACGGAAACCAAGAGAGAGTTGAAAAATCAAACCCAGATTAAATGGTGTGCACCCATGACTCTTTTGTGTAGTATTTTATTCATTTTTAAATAATTTCAATTCTTGAAAGCATATAAATTATATATTTTTATACAAATACTTCAATTTATTCTTTGTTCTATAATAATATCACAAAATTTCATATAAATTTAATAAAAACATTTAATTTAATTATTATTTAATGTCTCAAAGAATTTCCATTTCTAATATTTTTCTACAAATTCTATAATAGAATAGTCAAACAATTAAAAATTTTAATCTTGAGTTAACTGTAAACTTTAATCTTTAAATTTTAAGCTTGGGTAATCTTGCTGTAAAGTGAAAGTTTAAGCATTAAAGATTAGCAATGAACTGCGATACGTTGTATGAATAATTACTGTAATGAGTCATTATATAACTTGCTATTTATTATTTTACTTTACTTTTTCCAGGACTAAAGTTTCTAATAAATACTTAAAGATGTTATTTACAATAACAGTTCCAATAGTTCATGCTTTGCATCTTTACTCTGGCACGTTTTTATTAATCATTACATTGAAAACTATATTAATATGCTAGAGTTAAGGTTTAAAGTGTGAACTGCCATAAAGATGATACTCTTTTCCCTGTGTTTGATTAGTTATTGAGATAACTTGATATAAAATGCTTTGAAGTAGCACTGTATCATCACATTATAACAAATGTTAAGCAAGTAAAAATAGCTTTTGCATGACACAACAGTAGGTGATGTCATCATATATTTCAACATAAGCAGTTTCAAGTTCATTTCTAGAAGTGAAAAACTCGAAACACTTGAAGTTGTTTCATTTTTCATCTTTTGGATGGAAAAGCTTCTTTCTTTGCTCATGTCTTGGCATTTGCATCTTCACTTGTTGAAATAATCAACACATCTATTTGGTCAATTATTAAAAGCAAGAAAAGTTTCTTTTCTATGCAAAGTGCACTAAGATTTTTTATATTTTTTTGTGATGGTAAAAAATATTAAATATATCAAGAATGAGATCACTTTGTACTATTTGTGTTGTTTTTTAAATTTCTGCAACTAAAGTAATTATGTGAAATTGCTATTGGGAACAACTGGCCAATAAGACAGGTCAACAAATAATTGTACAGATTATATAATTGTTTCAAAATATAAATAATTTGATATTAAATATTTATATTTTGATGATATTAAATTTATATAATATTTTATATATATTATTATATATATATAAATTATATATATATTATGAGTTTGTTTATTGTTAAATTTATTCGCAGAGTGCTTTCGATGCTGGATTAGTGAATTTATTGGATGATATTAGAGATCCGCATATTGTTGCAGGTATAATACTTTTTAAAAAATATAAAATATAATTGTAAAAAATTATTTTAATACCATTAATTTATTTCAAGGTGTATTAAAATCTTACTTGAGGGAACTTCCTGAACCTCTGTTTACATTTCAGTTGTTTAATGATTGGTTAAGTGCAGCAGAGTAAGTATTTTTTTTTTCAATTTAATTAATATATTTATATTAAACTGAATAATAATTTATTATAAAAATAAAAAATTATCATCTTTATACTGTACATACAATACAGCCAAAGCCTGATTAGTTAATTAATAATTTAAGCTTATATGTAATAATCATTATGCTTTATACTTGTAAATGATAATTAGGTTATATATTAATATTAAATTATTAGGTTATGGAAGTATTTTAGTCTATATTTTCATTAGAGCATACGATGCATTAATTATTTATAAACGGTTGCTATTTTATGTACACCTATGCTGTCAGTTTAATTTGTTCAAGGTCAAATGCAATGATTACAAATGCTTTTAATATTTTCTGTAAAAACATTAAATGTAATAATTCTAGTGTTTATGTACATGTTGTAAATGTATTCTATGTAATATGTAATTTAGACAAATTTATTTAGCAGCCTAATTTTAATAATAATTGTCATGTTTTGTAATTACTACAGTATTTCGTAACAAATTTATATATAAAATGAGTAAATTTCTCAATTATTGAGATATATTTGGCAAAGATTATTTTAACAACTTAAATTTTAACTTTCTAAATGTCTGTTACTCGGACAGATGGCCGAGCAATTAACACATTATCTTACTGCTCCAGAGAACTGTGATCAAATCCAGAATGGGTTGGAAAAATTCTGGGGAATATTTTGGACGCATTGGCTCTGTCCCTCATCATCCAGTCACCTTGTTGTGAGCCTGGCTGCTCTGTTATGAGTTTGGCCAAACCCATATCAATGCAAGTCGAACGGGCTTGCTAAAGAGACCCTCTCAGTGCCCACAACTAATTATTTTTATTAACTTAATTTCAACATTTTGGCCTAAAAAAAGGGCAGTAAAATTAGTGTCTTGTGTTGTGTTAACATTAATGACAGCTTAATTCTGAATAAATTTTAACTTTTAGTATACAATGATAAACTTAACTGTATATCTTTAGACCAAATTCCATAATTTAATTAAATAAAAAATTGCTTTTAGTCTAGAAATATGCTAATTTGGCTTTTAGATGCAATTGACTATACAGTAAATACAATAGCTATTTTTATCTTTAAGCATTTCCCGTTTTCGGATCTTAATTGGATTATTGTTGGAAGTACAGTGTTATGAAAATAGCAATATTTTGGAATGATAATTAAATCTGAGAGGAAAAATACAAGCATTAGATAAAAGTTTAAAAAATTTTGCAATTATATTGATTTTTAGCATTTAAATTTCTGTGTGTGTGTATGTGTGTGTTTACTCATGCACAAGGTGTTCCAAACGACATTGTGTAATTATGAACTTCTGCACAACTGAAGTCAAGTCACAAATTTCAATAATTATAATAAACATTATTTTGATAGTTTGTTATTTATGCATTAGTTTTTGAAAGTTGGATTGATGAATGTTTCGGGTTCAAAATATTGGTCGGAACAATGGCTTGGGCCAATTTTTTCTAACTTCAAACAGTCATTGGCAATTCTCTCAAAACTTTTTTAATGCATTTCAAAAATATAAAAGCAATGAATTTATTTTAAAATTTTAGTTATGCATTAAATACTCTTATTCAGTAAAAATTATTAATTGTAACTTTAAAACCAAAACAATATGAATTAATGTCTTATTGATAGGGAAAAAATCATTATTAAAGCAGTTATTTTTATTTTTGAATTTTTTTTATAAACAAAAAAAATGTGTATTTTTTTGGAAAATTGTTTGAATATTATCATGCATATACTTAGTTTGTCTATAGACAATATCTGTGTGTGTCTGGGGCAACATGTGGGTGATCTGCTGAGGGGATGCCTCCCAGGAGGATTTTCTATGTGGAAACTGGTCCTATTTAGATGTTAAAAATGTGAAGAAAACCTGGAAAACTTCACATGGCCAATTTGTTGGTGAGGTTTGAACCCACAACCATCTACCAGTGTTCGGTGGTTTTATCCATTCGGCCACCATTGGGTATAGATGTTAGAACTGCTAGTTATTGTTAGAATTAGAAGTTTTATTACTATATATTTTATTAGGTTATTGATATAATAGTATAAAATTAATAAATATAAGTAGAATAAAAATCTAAAATCCAATTACTGAGAAAGTAATTTTTAGATGATAAAACCAGGTCAATTTTTACAGAATTTCTGATAGTGATACTCGTTTACAAACTCTGTGGAGGATCCTTAATTCTTTACCGGAAGCTAATTTTAACAATCTCAGGTATGAATCTGTGTTCTTGATGATTTTATTTTATATTTTAATGGTTATTTTATTTTTTTTTTGTGTAGATACGTTACTGTAAATACATACAGTTGATATGTATTTAGTATTATAACTGCATGTTGTATAATTGTAAATGATGTGTAACTTAAACATGTATATTCTCTACAAATATTTTAAAGCATTAGCAAGCTAACATAATGCATTTAAAATAGAAATGAGATATTTTAAGTATCAAAAATGTGTGACATTACTGGTTTAAATCATTCAAAAAGTGTAGGTTATAGAGTACATGTATAAATTTGAGTAAATCGGATTATAAAACTTCAAATACATGATGATACAAAAGAATCATTACACGAAAGGTCATAAATAAAAATAGGAAGATGAGAATTCGTGAGAAAGGAAGTTTTTATTTTATTTTTCATATAAAACAGATTATTTTATATTTATGTACAATAAATATACAGTAACGGATGGTCATAAACACATTCTCTACGGTTGTTTGTTTTGTTTCGGTCAGCTGTGGTTATATATTTTAAAACACTGTGAAGTTGATTTTTAAAATTGTCTGTTAAAGTAGTTAAAGTACTAAACTATTTTCCAGATACCTTATAAAATTTTTGGCCAAACTAGCAAGTAATTCAGAGATTAACAAGATGTCTTCTCACAACTTGGCAATAGTTCTAAGTCCAAATTTAATTTGGCTGCCAATTGAACAGGAATCTACTCATTTAGGGTAAAATATATTTAAATAACATAATAAGTTAATACATATTTATTATTATGACAGAATAAAAAATAATTTTACTTGATTTTAGGTACAACATGACAATGACGAACTTGCTAAGTTCCGTTGTGGATTCTCTTATTACTTATGCAGATTGGTTCTTCCCAGGAGGTAATTATTCAATTAATATAAATAAATTTTTTTAAATGTTACTTATGGGAAAAACTGAATATTTATTCATTTATTTTTCTTGCAGATATTGAATTCTTTATCAGTACACCAACTACTCCACATACCCCAAATGGTCCGTTAGTTTTTGCCAATGTTGAACATTATAATAGTGGAACAAATGGAACACAATCTGAATCAAATTCTGTGACATGTTCAAGCAATAAGTAAGAATAAATTTTCAAATTAATGACCATCTTTTCTGAGTAATTTTTTTTCTAAAAAATTAAACTTATAACATTAAAAATCACTTATGTTTCCAATGTGATATTTTCATATATATATTTATTGAATTTAATTTAAAGTTTCCTTCCCCAAATCATTTTAAATATTCAGTCTTTGTTTTCCTGCATTATTTACAATTTATCAATACAGAATTGATAATATTTGACGTGACTACAGTCTGTTATAAGTTTCTTGAATTATTTTGAATTTTCATTACATTTAATGGGCACTAATTTTATGATAAGTAGTCTCATAAATACACTAATATCATGAAAATACTTGCAAATAATAATACTCACCAAGATTTCTCAAGTTGAAAGTATTGTCTCGAAACTTTTTTCTTTTTATCATTTTATTTCTTTTACCCAATTTATTGAAATATTCAGATTACTAAATGTTTTATTTGCATCACTGACTGGCTTAAGTATTCAAAACACTTGTGTTCACATCACTGATTGATTTATCAACCACTTGTATGGTTCAGTTGGCAGCAATTGTACATCATTGTAAAATGAATATTTTATTGCCAGTGAATTTTATTTTATCATAAAAGGTCTGTTGTAAAATGATTATCAAGTGCCAAACCACCTGTAAAGTGGGAATTTGTTGTAATTATTTAAATTTAAAGACACACTTATTGTTTACATGAATTTATTCATTTATCTGACTTAATTCGTTAAATTACCGTATTTACTCGCATATAAGATGAGGTTTTTATTCATTTTTCACTGCTCCAAAAACCTAGGTCATCCTATACGTGTGAGCGAAGGATTCTTTGCATTTTTGCAATAATTTTTGTAAACTGTGTATTCACATTTTTTTTTACTGGATTCTTACCTTCTGGTGTTTAAAAACAAAAGTGTTTTATCTCGGTCATTTGAATCGTTCTTGTGTATTGTCAGGAGTATAGATGAATAGCAATAGGAAAAACAAAGCTTTTGAATTGAATTGCAAAATCATACGGGAGTTTGATATAAGTTTTAATCCATTTCCACGTGAAAATAAATTATTATTTGAAAATCAGAATTTGAAGAAACTCATAAGTGTAATCGACTGTTAAGAATTGGCAAAAAAGGTTCCTGTTGTCCAACTTTACATAAACAAATTATGTTGTCAATTTTACAAGATTTTTCCTTTAAGTTTAAAATGCCAGTAATTTTTGCAGGACAAATGTGTGCATTTACATTCATTTGATATTTTACTTGTGATTCAATGAAATAAAATTAGAATTGTATTAATAAATCTAATTTTCTTTATTTTGATCTTTAAAGTTACACCTCGACCTATATGCAAGGTTGTCTTATATGCAACTAAAAAAAAATATGGTATAAACTCATTAATTACATTGTTATATTGATTTTAGTATTGCAAGTCAACTTTTCCATTAAAAGTATTAGTAAGTTTATTCTAATTTTTTTTTACTTAATATATTATTTTAAATATGAATAAAACAATAAATGAAAATTATCGTTTGTTTTAGAACAAATTTTAATACAGCAAGTCCCACTTAATGTTGATAGATTCTCGGATACTGCATAAACTAATTTTATTGCATGCAAAATAATACAAACAAGATACAATTTGCTTTAATATTATTCTAATTGAATGGCATTTGCAACCTCCGGTATTTATTTTTCCACCTTGTAGATCAATTTTACTGTTTCTGAAGAAAATTCAATAATAATTGTAAACAATTACAAGTGTACTTGTATCTTCCTTGATAACATTTTTAAAACTGATTCTCCTTTGCACATTTTATATTTCTACATAAAGCAATTTTAAATAATTCTGAAAGTAACTTCATATATTTTTGATTTAAAGATCAATAATCAGAAACAGAATATTTGCTGTTACGTTTTGTAAATAGTTAAGATTATAACTAGTGTGAGATCAGCCGGGGTTACGTAGTAAGTATACTCCTGTAACACTTAATCGGCACTATTCCGTGAGAATAGTTCTCCGTGTTTCGGATCGAGAGATCCGATCTTATGTCAAGATTCGTTTGACCGGGAGGGCTGTAATATTTAGGAAAAGGGGATTCAAGACTGTGAGGTCTTTATCCCAAATGTCAGGGTCCCGACACCAGTTAATCAATCTTATTATACGTGGATTAACACGCGTAAGAGATCTTATTACAATTCAAATTAAGAGCCATATCTTATATAAAACAAACAAAAGTAAATTTAATGATTCTATAAGTAAAACTAATACAAATATCGAGGAACGAGGGATAGAAATACGACAATTAAGATACACGATGTAGGCATGGACTTATACTATACTGATGCGCGATTGAGAGAGAGAGCTCACAAAATCGTTATGAAACATACAACCTGTTCTAGTTGTCGTTCGTCTTCTTCTCTGTATGCAAGGGACACTTTGGAGATAAAGTTCGTTTACATCTTTCCATGGGAGATCAATATGTGCACAAAATCCAAGTATGTTTTCTAAGTGCTAACTCTGGAATTATTCTGTATGTGACTCGTCTAAGGACGTTGGTCATCAGGAGGAAAATGTATGGAGTTCGGACACTCTCTATGTCTGTCGATGAACTCCCTGAATTCGGACAAATTCCCTCTATATCTCCTGATTTTCGACCAATCATCGGCCAGTAACTCTTTCATGAGAACGAATGAAAGGGGAATGAATGAGGGGTAAACATTTCCCATCTGAGCGGGATTTTAACCAGATAAGGGAAAGTCAGAGGATGTTCTAACTTCTGTGAAAGGAAGTAACATCTGTTATCTGCCTTTTCCCGCGTTAAAACATTATTTTTCTCACCAAAAATGAAGTAATATTTGGTGACAATATTTAACATAATTAATAAATTATTAATTTAGACCCAGGGGCCTTACAGGTCTCACACTAGTCACCCAAAATATCTGTTTTATTTAATACATGTCAGTACATTAATAGATAAAAACACATTAATGGATTTTACTCTGAATTATTTATCTGAAAATCCAAATATTTGAATTTTTGTATCCAATAGCATTCTATTATCTGAATAATACTTATGCTTTTTGCTCTTTAATTAATAATAATAAAATTATTCATCTTCCTAAAGAAAAAATATATTAAAAATTTGAACTCATTTAATTTGATAATTCAAAATGTATAGCTTCATATCTGACCTGTAGAATAGGTACACTAGATGTAAGTTATGTACAATTTTTCTCCCTTCTTGCCTTACAAGCATTAGCAATGGCCTTCTTTTCTCATACCAAGTTTTGATTTGACCATGTCCATAATGGGGAAAATTGGGTGGTGAGGAATGAGACTCGACATATACAGGGACAGACCATCCATGAAAAATTACTTTTCACTCACCTGGATTCGATTTAGCGTCTCCCTAAAGTAGTAACTGACACATTGTCTCAGCCATTTGGCTATCAGTGTATTATATACAGTGTTACATGTAGAATGTTATTTTAAAAATTGATTCTGAATATAGATCAGTTTTCTATTAGAACAAAATATTAGTTATACATTTTACAGGAAATGTTAAATCTAAGTAATTTTTCTCCTTCCCTATTAAAATCTTGAGTTAATAGTAGTAACTTTTTTAGTTCCAGTAATAATCCATCGCCACGTAGTCCCAGAGCATGTCATCGACCTGGAAAGAAGCCGGCTCCTCCCATACCTACTAATAATCCTAGAGTTCCATTAGGAAGACAGTCTGCGCATCTGAGAGGTCCCGTCGAACGCTCGCAGTCGCTTGCAAACTTCAATCCACAGAAGATTGGAAATGGCTTACATATTAAAAATAAATCATACGAAGATCTTCTAAGCATTCAAAAAAGTAACTTGACAAAAAATGGTTCCGTAGAAGATGTTAGATTAAAAACTAGTGACATTAATGAAAGAGTTCAGGAGGATATGTTGGTGGTGAAAGTCAGACCTCAGGCTTCGCCTCGTTCTTCCATTCAAAAGCGTAAATCATTTCAACAGGGGAAACCTCCAAAATCGAGTTCATGTGTAAAAAATAACACCAGAAATGCTATCCATAATCAATTGATGTCTGATGATATTGATATATTAACTGTTGACGTTAATGATATATCATGTAGCTTTCAAGAAGAAACATCTACAGACATAAACTCTAAAGATGAAATTCGAGTGTTTCAGGAAGAAACAATAATTGATAGCATAAATAGACAATTAAAGGAACACCCAAAATTTCAAAGGATTGAGAGTACCGACGAAAATCATAATATTAACCCACAAACTACTAATGTTGAAACTTTAAGTATCAACTCACACAGATTACAAAAAATTAATTCTATCACTGAGATTCCTGAAGATGGAGAATGCAAAATAACAGATGAAGAAAATAACGTATTCCATGACAAAAAGGAACACAGTAAAGATGATTTTGTCCAAGACGATAAAGATGCTTCTCTTGAAGAACAACAGTTTGCAAATGAGAAGCAGTTTTTTAATGGTAGCGTCTCTAATGGAAATCTGCATAATCAAACTACGAATGTTCCAAACAAACAATACTGTACAGTTATTCACATTCCCGGTGCTAGTTCTAAACCAGAACTACCTCTTCCCATTGCCAAAGAGAGGTTGCGAGTCCTGCACGCGACAAGTGTAAATAAAACTCCGAAAGCTAACGTTGTCCAGAACACCAGATTATAAAGTTTATACAGTTCCTCTCTCCAAATAATAAATCAAAAGAGAATTTTGGTAAGATTTTAGTCAAGAAAATACTTTGCAATTGTTAACTTTTTTCTGTAATATATATTATACATATATACATAATTTGTATGCTCAATATTATGTTTAATTGTGAAATAATGTGTTGTAGTAAATGATTGCATGAAGTGTGAATTTTATAAAATAAACAATAAAAACTGTAACTGTTTTTTTTTTTTTTGTATGAAACCATTACAAAATAAAAAGAATTTAATCAGTTTTAATGTAACTTCTAGTTGGAATGAATATAAATCTTTCCATTTTCAGTAAATATATAGCTCTCATCTGCTTGGCTGGAAGCATCTTAGTTTTAAAAGAAAGTGCAAAATTGAAATGCTTTTGAACTGACAACTGATATAAGAATGACTGTTTTTTATATCAGTTGTCAGTTTATCGTTCCAATTCTTAAATGTTGGGACGATAAACTCTGAAGATGGATAAGAAAAATTATCCAAAAGACTTAATTTCACTTTCTTTAAAACTATGATGATTTCAGTCGAGTAGGTAGGATCTATGCATTAATTTTTAAATATGTGAAGACAAGCTTGAATTACACAGACAATCAAAAGATATAGCTGGGTTAACCATTGGGCTAGAACTTAATCCAAATTAACAAAGTCCTAGCTGATAATTAATGTGGTTTTGATTTTATTTCAAGCAAAAATTTATATATTTAGCAAAACAGGAACATGTAAGAAGCATTTGAGATAAAGTATAATTTTTGATAAGTGTTTATCTTTATTGTTGTTAGTACGATAAAATTTGTGGCACAAAAACCTACTTCCAGTAGAAAACAAGCAGATTAACTCAGAATCTCTGTTGCAAGTGTGGCTGTTAAGTTAACCAATAAGCATTCACATACTAACTCTTGATCCTTAATTGTGAATATGGGCAGAAAGTATAGTTTTATTTATTGTAATTTTTTTTTGCTCTGATAATTACAAACTTGTTTGTTTTTTATAACTGAATTTTGAAATATTTTGTCAGTGATTAGCTTTGATTATCTTGTTAGATTGTATTTTCTTTATCAAATTGTTATAAATGTTCAAAGTTAGGATTTTTTTTGTTGCAATAATCTGATAAAAATGAACATTGTCTCTTATTCAACATTTAAGCTTAATAAGTAGATGTAGATTTGTTAGGCATTTTGCACCGTTGAATTATTCATAAAAGTTCCTCTTGATCTTTTTTCCCCTCAGACTTTAATGCCACTGTTTTCTCCCAATTGGTCCTATTGTGGAGAACATGTACGAGTACATAAATATAATTGGGTTTTGAGTTGATGATTAAAGCCAAACAAACTGCTAATATAGATATGAGTAGTCCAATAATTTGGTAGTTTGAGATTTTGCTGTTGGTCTATTAACTTGTTAAGATTATTACATTCTATGTATTCTTATTAAACTAAATTCATTGACTTCTTGATACCATTTAATCTTTCCGTTAAGAGAGATGGATAAAATCTTGATGGATTTAGGAAATTTTTGGAACCCATTTGGCCGAAATGAAAAAAATTAAGACAACATAATCTGAAATGGGCATTTGCTTTCTCTAAATCAAACATTTAAGATCATGCATTACACTACACTGCAAAAAAAAGTTAATAGTGTTTATTAAATAGTTTTTACTGTTTTGCCTGCATGGTAGCCTGTAATGTCATGCTAGAATATTACATATATCACACACATTGTACTCTTAAGAAAATAAATTTTTGTCACTCCTTGAAACATTAAGTTTTGGAGGTGATTGTCTTAAAATGTTTTTCTATCCATATATACAGCAAAAGTAAACTCCAAATACAAAAATCTGAGTGGATACTACATTATTAATGGCTGAGTTTAGCAGACTCAACAGTTAGAGAAGTTGAGTATTTTCTGCTGAATACCCTCTACAAAAGTGCTACTTTGGAGAATGTTGAGTGTATTGACGTCATGCTAAGTAAAGTACTTCATTTATGCTACTTTTGGATACACATTTATAATACAGGATAGTTTCCACAGCATATACACTGAGAGAAGTTGAAAATATTATATTGTAACAGCATTTCCAATGTTATATAAATTATATTAAACAGTCAAGATTGTAACAATAAAGCACAAGCTTGATTCAAGTGGGAAAGGTTCACAAGTTTGATATTAATGATAGCTGCTTTTTGTTCCTCTTGTAGAACTCTCAGTGCTCATAGGGGCAAGAGAGTTAAGTGTAATAAACATTTTTTAGGAAAATAATGCAACTAATGTCAATATAAATACAAATAAAAACAAAATTGGTTTAATTGAAAATTTTATTTCTCAAAAATTGATATATGTAGAAAGAATTATACAAGGAAATAATTTTCTAATAGAATATACAGTATACTTAGAAATTAAGCAACATTGAACAGATGAAAATTTTATTGACTTTCGAATATTCTATTTGTTAACAGATGTTCACTTCTTAGAATTAAATAATGATGTTTATAACGGAAGATTTTAAATATAATAAAATATGCATCAGTTTCAGGTTTATTTGATGTTAACTTTTTAATGTTTAAAAGATTTTACAGATTTTTTGTATAAAAATAGAAACAAAATTTTTATATTTACATAATTTTAACAACCTGAAAAACTGCATTACCTTATAAAAATCCAATTATATTCAACTAATATATTTTGTATAAAATTTTAAAAAATTAAAATCAGGAATACTGCTAAACCCAAAAATTAGAATTTTAATTTTTTTAAATAAAATTTACTAAAATGAGTCAACGATAGAAAATTTATAAAATTAAAAAACACATAATGTGATAATTTCCACATTATAAAACTGTACTTTTGTCTTCGGTTACGACTTCGGATAGAAGTGTTTGATTTACCGGATCCGTCGTTTCTATTTGGTCCCGTGTCTTCGAATTTCTTTGGTGTGGAGTAACAATTGACGATACTGTTCCGTTTAATGGAACATTTATTTTAATATCCTGTTTCTCTTTGTTCTGTTTTGAAACAATACTTTCTGAAAAGAAACAAAGTGAAAAACTCGTATATTTACAGATTGTTCAAAAGTAATTCTTAACTTACCATTAATACACGATTTGATTTCCGATTCGGATCTACAATGATGAAAATAAGCGGGACAAGAACCTACAAGTATTTTCTCTACTTGATTCTAGAAAATATTGATTATGATTTGAAAATAATAGAAAAATGACAAAAGAAAATTTATCAAAAAATTTACCGTTAAATTGGTGAAGATCAACAAAATGTCTTGCGATTTTAAAGAGTCTACAATATGTTTGAAGCCCTGAAAAACATTTTCTATTACCAAAAATGGAATTGAAAAACAAATAAAGAAAATGTGGAATGTCTTTACCATCGACGTTGTATAATCTGCTTTTGTAATATATTTACAATCGAAGATGATTACTTCGGGCAATGATTCTGCAACTGTTATTAAAAACATAGAAAAACATTTTTAGAAAACCAAATGACAAGTAGTAAAGATTGATGTCATTCTTGATTGACTCTTGCCAATTACTGTTTAGAAAAGTATAGTTATGTTACAGATATAAATAAATTACCATGATAACAGTTAATTGTGATGTACGTAGAAGGAACTTTTATTCAAATGTGTAGCACTTCGTGGCTATGATTGTATTATATTTTTGTCTTTTTTTTTTTGTTTGTTTTCCGTTTATGTCGCGTCGCGCGTATAATTTGTACCGTTTCCCTTCCGTTTCCTTCCTCGGTGCCTCCTATTAGCCGATGGCTAAGTTTCCGGCGTCTGATTGGTCCGTGACAGTGTGACGGAGTTGGAGGGAGTTATAAAAGCGGGTGTAAGGAGTAAGAAAGGGACTCTTGGACTTTTTCGAGAAAGAAAGGGAGAGAACCGCAGACGAAAAAGGAGAGAAGAGCGACCGAGAAGAGAGTGGACCGTTGGTAGAAGAAAGGAAGTTGCGACTCGAAAAGAAGAAGATTCCCCATCGAAGCCCACAATCGGACCGCTACGACAGAACCCTTGCAAGTCCCTTAGGTACTCCGTCCACAATATTTTTATTTTCGGATCTATATTTAATTGTCGAAAAAGAACGGGGCCTCGCGTGAGGAAGGTTAACGGAAAGGGGAACGTCAGGCTATTTCGTTATTTGTTACAATAACTGTCGGGTGTTGGACTGTTTATTGAGATATATATTGTACCGCGTTTTTCTTTTACCAAAATAAACCTTTGTTTGCCTGATCACACGTGTCTACCGATTTTTCATTGTCCTTCCCTTTGTTCTTTCTATCGTATATCTGTAACCGCAGACCACGTGCCTTGCGGAGTTCACAAATGTTTCATCATCCTTATTTATAACTTTAGGATACCACCACAGTGATAAAGGCATCGGTGGAGTCGACCTTTTTTTAATCGAGGTTCTCTTCGGCTGGATATGCAAAAACTCTGTCTCCAAAGGTGGAGGAGAGCCTCGATAAAAAAAAAATCAACTTCGACAAACCTCTTATCAGACTATTGTTGGATCCCAAAAGGTATAAAGGACAAATATTTTTTAAATTTAGTGTTTTTTTCTACACCTGTGACAAGTACTCTTATGTAATTACTTGCTATGAAACAACTCTTCCAGTAAAACTCCATTTTATTTGTGGACTTAGAGAAGGAATTTTTAAAAAGTAAAAATTAAACCTTTTTTAATCTCACCTGATAATTCTTTTGCTAATTTAGATGATACATATTCAATAGATGGATATAAAATATTTTTATCTGGTTTAACATACATACAAGTAATACCTTCCGGTAACTGGAAGAAAAAAATCTTATTTTCAGTCTATCTGATATGGGTAAAATCTTCATAAATATAAGAATATCATTACCATTGACACGTTAATATTCATCTTCAATTGCGACTGTTGATACAAATAAATCAGTAAAGAAATTGCTGCACCAATCAGAATTCCAAACTAAAATTTAAAATTTATATAAAATATTTATTTTTACTAATCGGAGTTTGCATAAATTTATAAAAATCTTACTATTCAACGTACAGAAGTGCACCAAATATAATAAAGACTACATTAATTTTTAGAAATAGTGTTTTGAAACATTGCTTTGGATTATATTTAGCGAAATAGTATGATAATGTTTCTAGGTATGTGCTTAGAATCTTCTAAGTACATAGATTAATAATAAAGCAAAAACACTACTTGAAAGATGTGTAACTTTCAAATATTCCAGTGAAAAAGTGTTAAATTATACAAACTTTTTACTTAATAAATTCTTCATATTTACAGATTTTACTTGCAGATATTATTTTAAACTATATATTTTCTCTTTGGTTACTATGTCCTTTGCATGTTTTTTATTAATAGTAAATATCTAAATACAGTACTAAACTTATGTAAAACATGATTTTATAAAATATCTGTCATTATATTTTCTCTCTCAATTATATTTACTGTTATACTAATATAAGTCTAGATATACAAAGAGATGATATAAATTATTTTAGTATTTACCTCTAAGCCTAGCAAGAAAGAACATATAAATGTCGCAGATAACGGTAGAAGATCTATTTCTAAATTAAATTTTAAAAATTAATTAAAAATGAAAATTATTTTCAAATTATTAATATAAATATAATAAATACTATTTGTCTTCCAGATAGATATAACATCTTGATAATGAACCATAAAGATTACAGCACTGAAGACGATTGCACACAAACACGCTTTAGGAATGTATTTAAAGAATGGTGCTATTATACCAAGTGCAAACAATACAAGGCACCCTAAAGAATTTAAAATAAAATCTAAGTGTATTATATATAATGCTTATATATAAAAAAAAAGAGGCATATTCAGAAAGTACACTTTTTTTAAACCTATAGAATTTTTTATCACCAGATTCTACACATATTTAACTACGTTTCTCATAACTTCCTCCATTATTGAGGCACCTATCACAGCAGGACGTCATTTTTGTATATCTACTTCATAAAATATGATCACCCATGATGCTAGCCATTTCTGTACTGAATCTTTCAGACTATCATCAAAACATGCTCAATTACGAACTATTTTAGGTGTAAGAGGTGAAAGTCGCTCCAATCTCAAATTTGTGTCGAGTCAAGGTTGCAGGGGAGTAGACCATTTGTTACATTCAAATGAGTTCTCACACATTAATACTAGGAAAGAAACATATAGCATTATCAAAAAGCAAAAACTTTGATGAGAAAGATTTTGTGCATCATGTTTTGAGACAGACAAAGTGTCCTGTTGGTGAAATTCGGGCTGCAAGGTACAACAAATCAACTGTGTTGTTTATTGTGAAACATTGAAAATGCAGTACAAGTGACGACTAGCGTGCAGCATGCATTTCAAAATAAAAAGGGGTGAAATGCCGAGTGCTGGCATTCTTTTGCTTCGTAACATTGCCGCTCACACTCAAAACTTAATTTGGATGGAAACAAATAAATCACCTCTTTCACTTTTAAGTTCCTGGCTGGTCAATGTTTTTACAATAGTAAGATCTGAAAAATGTACAGGTATACCTCAACTTACGTCGTTCCCGATTATACGTCGTTTGTCAAAAAAGTATATGGAAAAATAAAAATCAAGTTTAAGTCATTTTATTCAACTATACGTCTGTCTGCCACAAATATTGAAGTCATAATATCACTAGAAAGGCATTTAAAGCACATAAAATCATATTAAAATATATACATTTACAAGTATGTACTATATTTACAGTACATGCATTCGTAAATTTAGATTACTTTTTTCTGTACTATATTAAAAACTAAAATTTATTTTTTTGTAAGCTTAAAATAGATCCTTATTATCCATATATTATTAAAAATGCATTAATAAATAAAATACAGAACTGGAAATGGTAATTTATGGTTTAGCCTAGTGACAAGTAGGTTCGGAGACAAGTAAATTTGACTTACGTCGTTTTTCGACTTATGTCGCCTCTCCTGGAACCAATTACTGACGTTAGTCACTTCTACAATACCTGTATTGTAGAAGTGGCTAACATTGCAAGCAAGCAAATTCTATGTCAACGGTATACAAAAGCCCCATGTTCCACTATAATAAGTGCCTCTAACAGATGAAACTAGTGGAAATATAGCTTAAGATGTGTAATACGTAAATGTTTTTGATTTTTTTTAAAGCTAAACATTACTTTCCAAATGCACCTCAGATTTATTATTCAATATAATCTAAATTATGGATTTTGTTCAATATAAAAACTAGTCTATACATTCACCTGTGAAGATTGCTCCTAAAGGAGTTCTAACACCACTTGCATTATTAATTGCAGATCTAAAAATACCAAGTTTTATGTCTAAGTACTGTACATTCATGTTCATAAAAGTTATAAATGATCGTAATTTACCTAGAGAAGCTAGCAGTTGTCGGATATGAAGATACAAATGATCCAAAAACATTACAAAAACCTAATTAAATTAAAAATTCATTACTTTATATTTTTAATTAAATGAAATTTCAAGAAGAATTGAGATAAATTTATACCTAAGGCAATAATTTCTTGAGTAGCATTTAATTTTTTACCCTTTGCTAAAAGTAAATTTGTCGTTAAAAATGAATTTAGAATACGGATTAAATGGAAAATTATGACTTACAAAATGCTTTCGCAATAGCAATGGCTTCGATAACAGACACAAAAGGAATAACAATGATTCCAGAACCAAGATCCTAAAAGTAATGAGAATTTTAGGAAAATGAAATATGCAAAAGGTAAATTTTTTGATGTACACTTACGGAAATAACTTGAAAAAATGATTTATATGTCAAGATTTGTGTTTCATTATGATAAATAGTCAAAGTAAATTGAGGAAAAGAGAAAGACGGAAGCGTTGCTTCAACTTCTTTCGTTAGAGTCAAGGCATTTTTATCGAATGCAATCAGCAAATATGCTACGATGGCAGAAATGACAACAAGTAAGGCATTTCTTCCTAAAAATTAAAAACTTATTAAGATAATTTTTAAATTAATATCAAAATTGCTATTAAAAACAATATACTACCGGTGGCGATCGTCCACCAAGCACTGTCGAACAACTTTCTTACAGTTAATGGTAATTTGGATTCCTGTTTTATTTTTCGGTCCTTGAAATGCTGAGAACAAAGAGTTCACTTGATACCTGTGTGTTTATGCTATTATCAATACTATAACAATATTAACAGCGAACACATTTAGAGGAAGAAATTTATTATTAAGCCAATGTCATATGAAATAAGATATTTTAATTAAACGAAATTACCCGCATGAGAAGAAGCAACACAATGCAAATTGAACCCATAAGAAAATCCCAATAACTGAAATTTAAAAGAAAATTGTTAGTTATATTTGATTAAAAATTTTAAAATAAAGTTTAATTAATTATAAAAATACAGCAACTCATTGCTGGATTTTTTTCCCTGCAAGAGTTAAAATTGTGTGGTGCCATCTGTTGCGAGATTTTATTTTAAAAACTTTTATAATATAATAATAAAATAATGTAAAAATGGAAAAAAGCCTAATTTTGAGGAGTTTTATAAAAAGTTGTTACTGCTAGTAGTGTTAAATCTTCATTAAGTCCGACCACATTCGAGATACAACACACAATTCTCCCTCTATCTCACCACCCCTTTGACCTTTAACTACCAAAATTTAATTATTATACACTAATTATAATACATGATATAAAAACATCTCAAAACCCGATATATTATTAATATGCTAAACAATTACTGGATTAAATCAGGCTACTTCTCTGCATTTATTTTTAATTAATTTCTAAATAATTTTTCACTAGAGGCAGGCATTAGGTGCCATCTCTTATTAAATTTAATAATTATAATTAAATTAATATTTATAAATAATTTAGAATATTCTGGAAAAAAGAAATCAGCCCGCAGCAGGACTCGAATCCACACCTCCCACTTACATGCAGATGCGTTGCCAGTTACGCTTCCCAAACCTCCAGACCGATCTCTTCTTCCAGACATTTAATTGATATAACCATCATTGGTTACTTATGGCACCAGATTGAAAATACATGATATTTATAGATATATTCAACATAGACCAGTATGTTACAAGTTGACTCCCAATTTTGGAATCCCTACTTTTCAAAAAAGGAAAACTAGAACCCAATTGTAAGTTGACCTTTTTGCAACTGGCTGCCTGGCATGTACTGTACATCATGCCAGGGAAGTAGGCTTCCTTGCATATTTCACGTGTATTCCAGAAAGTGTACTTGCAGTTTTGTGACTATTGAAAAGTAAACTGAAACTGTGTGTTTCATTTTCGCTTGTCTTAATGTTTTTTCTTAAAGGCTAAAACATATACTGTAATTGCATTGGATAGAAAACTTTATAATTACAATGGAAATTTACAACACAATAAATTTTCAGCAAATTTCCCCAATTTTTGACAAACACTCAATAGCGACAAAGTCTTAAAACTGTTCAAACTTAAGTTGATAAAAGCATTTCACAATGGATCTGCAGTACATCAGAGCAGTATCATTCAATGCAGTTTGATTTACAAATAAAACTTTTTAAAATGCATTTATTTTCTTGTACGTAAAGAAAATTTGAAGACTATTTTGTTATTTTGTGCTGTCACTTCTAGAGTGCTTATGCAGAACTATTCATGTTTTTGATCTTGTCCATCATGCTTGAATCTGAATGAGTTATTTGAGTATGTATTTAATGTAAAAATACTGACTTTAGAGATAAAATGCCTGTTATGTAGCAACAGTGGCCAAACTGTGGCTCTTCTAGATCTTTACCGTGGATATAAAGAACAATATATCACTTATTAGTAAGCTGTTTCCTCTATTAGAATGATTGTCATGATTAAAAAGTTCAGCCACCCCTATTATATAGTCCTTTAATGCTATGGTTCATTCTGTAGATTCAGGTGTAAAAGTCAAGTGTGACCAGATCAGTGTTTGCCTGGTAAAGTTCTCCTAGGAACATCTAAAATAAAAAAATTTGAAAAAATATTTATTTTGTCACAGATAAAAGATAATACTGTATAATTTGGAAAAGGCTTATAAAGATGCTGTTAAAATCAAACTATTATCAAAATTAATTTACAAATAAAGTTTCTGTAAAGTTATGGCGAGCAAATGTCCCTGATTTCCAGGGATTATCCTCCTTTTTGCCTGGTTTTAACATTTGATTATTCTATTGAAAGATTTGTTCTATATTATTTTATTAACACATCAATATAATATCACCAATTTATAGATCAATAAATAAATGAATCTTTATGTTTTTTAAAATTTACTCAGTTTTAAACCCATTTTCATCGATTCTGAAATGCATCCCTAGTTGAATTATAAATAAAAAGGGCCATCTAGTAAAGTAAAGCAATTCATAAATAGACACAACACAGCAAATCTCTATGTTGAAAATAGAAATTATACTACTATCAACATGCTATACTCATACATTCTGCAGTACTCTTACCCATGAATGTAATTATGTTTATAAAATAGCATTTCTTATATACTTTTACATCACATCATTTCAAATTGGCAAATAGACACAGTCAAAAAAAGGCATTATTTTAAGAAATGTTTTTGAAATGAAAGCATATTATAATAAAAACAAATGAATTATCCTTCATTAAATTTATATCACAATACAAAGTTACGGAGAGCAAATTTTAATCTATCATATTAAAATTCTAATAAATATTTTTATAAGAAAAAGTATGCAAAGGTTAAAAATCTACTATAATTTAATCTTAAAAAGTATTTTAAAAATACTTACAAGAAAAATACTTACTTAGTAGTATGAATATTTACAAAAAATTTATACACAGTGTCAATAAATCCATGAGACTTGTAAGAAAGTCCAAATAATCCCTAAATTAAGTAAATGTAATAAAAATAGAAAAGCTTAAATATCATAAATATCGACATTTATATTTTAATTTAAAAATACCGCACAATGCATTTTACAAATTAAAATATCAATAAACTCATTAAATCTAAACCACACTAAATATTTTATTTAGTTTCATAAAATTTTAATTTTAATTTTTTCCACTCTGTGGGAACTAAGAGGACCTTCATGCAAGCCCATTGTGGGTTTGGCCAGGCCCACCAATGGGTGGCCAGATGATGAGGGATGAGCCCCTCATATCCAGAAAGATACCCACTAAAAAATTCCTGGGGTTTTGACCTATCCAAATTTGATTCCTGATCTCCAAACTGTGTAGTATGACACCACCTTAATTACATTTTTAAACTGTAAGAGTTCATTATTGGGAGTTTAACACAGTTGGGTTAATAGCAATAATATTTTTAATCCTGAGTTTTTCCCTGAAAATTTAACCTATTGAAAGTTTTATATTTTTAAATGAAATACATTTTTAATAAAATTTATTTCCATATAATCTTAATATAAAATGATTTATACATCTATCCTGGAGCAAACAAGATCTTTTCAGCATTGCATGAGTGTATGCATGTTGTGCATGCTTGTTCCAGTGATGAAATAACCGAAGGAAATCAATTTATGATGATTTAGCATAACATAAGAATAATCTGACTGTAAAGGATAAAGACAATTTTGTAGAAACTGATAGAAAAACATGGGCTTTATTGGGCTGCAATTTGAAAAAAATTGTAGACCTATAAATTCCTACTGTCATCCATTCTCTGTCCTTCCTTAATCTCGAGAATTCTGCCCAGTGGTGTGCATTGTGACATTTATAAACTCCAATTTGGAAAAACAGTGCTTTGTCAGTCCAAAAAATTGTGCCGAAAGTGTTGAGGTTAGTCATGATGTTAAATTAACACCACATTACACCACTCAAATCACTGCATTGTGCTGGTTGCAGGTAGCAGCATAACAGATGCATGTCATAGTGTTTTAATATCCAGTGTATTTGCATAAACTGCAGTCCACAACCTAACCTAATCAAGACTGAAAAGGTCTATTTTTCCTCTGGATAGATGTTTAAGTGGACACTCTGAGTATTGTCTTCAAATACTAAAATGTATTGATTTTATGTAATGTACTGTATCATGTTTTCAAATACAGGTAAGTCCCGTATAACACAGCACTTCTATAGCACAAATTCACTCTAACACAATTTGAGAATTGTGAGCATCCCCCGTATAACATGGTGCTTTTTTTTAGCACAGATTCACTCTAACATGGTTCGAGAATTGGGTAAAACCCTCGTACAACATGAAATGTAATAAATTTTCACATACTTAAGTACTAATAGTTCACGAAAATTATTATTTTCATGAACTATTAGTACTTAAGTAAGTAAATTTTCTTTTCCGCCTTCTGTCGATACACGTAATCCTTCTCAAAACTTGTTTCAGTGTTGCCAGATTGCACCGCTTCTGATTTTGTGTTGCCAGATGTTTTCCCCTATTCCATACTTGCTTTACTATTCTTCATAAGTGCTTAGCACCATATAAGGAAATTTATAAAGATCTTTTAACTAAAAGCAAGCATTCTAAAATAACATATTTTTTGCAAAAGGTAGAGCATGGATCTGAAGATAATGCAGAAAAATGCTCAGAGGATAAGGATATCTTGCCAAAAAGAAAATGCCCTCAGTTAATAGTGCTTAGTGATGACAAAGAGAACATTGTTTAATTTATATTAATATGTATCGCTACAAAAATTTTAATAAAGATATTTATCTTAATTATAAAAATATAATAGCATGTTCTTTAATTTTTGGAACCTAACCCCCCTTTCCGTACTAGTTCTTTGTTTCATATAACACGGATTCATATAACATGGCAATTTTTTGGAACATAACTCCTGTGTTATACGGTGGTTACCTGTACTGTATATAAGCTGCAGTAGTGTATAACCTACCAAAGCCTGCAGAAAATAGCAGAGCGAAGATAAACCCTTTGGATGAAACCCATGTCACCATATACTATGCACCTATGGGAGTAGGCATTGCTCCATAAGCTTAAGTCTGTAATTGAGACTTAAAATTGATATATAATATGTAAACTTATTTCAAACAAATAACACGAGAATTACATCAAGAAAGTACAGTAATTTATGTGCACATATCTAATGTTCATTACATATTTAACTATCCAGAAACCAAGCTAATTTCATCACTAGACAGCTTAATTTAAAAATGCCTGTTTATCTAAAGATTGGTGATAACTAACTGAAGTTTGATGATTATAATAAGCAAAAATTTTATAAGTGTATTTTAATTAGTATGCTTTCAGATATTAAGTTATATAAATGTTATCAAAATTAGCATATCTGATACACAAATTATGTAATATCAAGATTCTTTGATTCTAGGTATATTATAACTATAAAAAAACATTATTGAAATTTACCTTTAGTTGATTTATAGCAATTATTATAGCAGCAGCAGATACAAAGCCACTTAATACTGGAGCAGAGACAAAATTTATAAAAAATCCTAGAAGGAAATAAATAGTTATTATACGATATAATGATATAGATATAATCATTTCTTAAACCAAAAAACTTACCAAGATTTAATAATCCCATAATCAATTGTATACAACCACAAAAAAATGATAGAAGAATGGCGTAAGGTATGCCACCAATATAGACATATTCTGATATCATCAATGACAGAACAGCAGTTGGTCCGATGGTCAAATCTTTGGAACTTCCGAATATCATATAAACAAAACATCCCATAAATGCCGTGTATAAACCATACTAATTGAAAGAAAAATTTGATTTTTAGTTTTAATTTTGCTAACTCTAAGCAAACAAGATGATTCACCTGTGGAGGAAGTAATGCCAACTGAGCATAGGCTAAGCCTTGTGGAATGACTGTAAGCGCAACTGTAACACCTGCAATTATGTCACCTTTTAGATCTATTCTACTGTACTTTGGTAGCCAAGTCAAGATGGGCAAACATCTTTTTACAGCTTTCTCTGTGCACCAATATCTACGACATTTAAAGATTATGTTTTGTGTTACACTCTTCTCTGAAAGAAAAAAGTTATAATGAATTAAAAATCAAAATCACAACATTAAAAGAATATTAATTTAATTCAAAAAAATCATTTATTATATATAAAAAAAGTTAATATATTAAATTACTTATAAAGGTAAAAGGATAATATGTAATTGGGCTGCAATTTTCAAAAATTGTAGACCTGTAAATTGCCTGTCTGTTCTTCCTTAATCTCGAGAATGGAGCTAGAGAAATGAAAGTCAAGATCAGATATGGAAAGTTTAGGGACAGGAGGCCCTGATTAACTATATACAAACTTCTGGTTTTGACTGAAAGTCATGTTATTTCAATTCAAAACTTTTCTCCTGAACAGAGTTAGATGACCAGCATGACTCCATTGATGTACAGGGGCAAGACACTACTAGAACTGAGAGCACCATGACAAAAAATTGCAGCGTGGCATTGTGGCGATGTCACAATAAATAATTGCTCATTACTATGTGGTGTCTTAAAATCATTTATAGTCTCAGACTTATATAATTAACAAATAAAAAAATTATTTTAAACAGTGGATATACTCAGGACCACATTAATGCAGTGTTTCTCAAACTTTTTTGTCAGGTGGCACACTTGAAATTATTAAACAAAATTCACGGCACCCCTATTATTATTATTTATTATTTTGCTTTTTACGGTTAGTAAAGATATGAAGGATGAGAAGACTTTGAAAAAAATAAAAGTTTTTTATTAAAGTAAGTTTATTTCCAAACAACACAAAAGCATTCAAAACAAAAGTTATTATTATAAAGGTATCTTTTAATTATTTATTTAATTTAATACTTTAATTCAATTATTTTAAGTAATTTTAATTTAATTATTTAAAAATTTCGCGGCACCCTTGTGGCGTTCTTGCGGCACCCGCTTTGAGAACCACTGCATTAATGCATAGGCATATCTGGCCACAGCTGAAGGCACCATCTTAGAGGTCTCATCTCACTACTTACTACTAACATTTTTGTTTGACATCTATATAATGCCTCTAAAGAAATCAAATTAGGGATATGAAGTGTTTTAAATGGCCCTCATAATAATTTCTAGAAAATCCTTATTCGAATTTGCCGATACAGACATTAGCAAAATTAAAGTTTAAATTCGAGATATATTGTACTTAAAAAGTACCTTTCTATTACAGTTACAACTGAGAGTGCCAATACCTGAATAGTGAATTCTGGGAGTAAAAAATATTGGGAAATTTAACATTTTTTATGCTTGGTAATATATTTCATTTCAACATACACTCAGACTTATTAAATATTATCCACACATACACCTTACGTAAAAATGATCAATTGGGTCTTAACAAAGAGTATGTGGGTGTCACCACCAGAAACCTGAAACAAAAGGCTTAAGGAGTTTATGCATGATGTAAAGAAGGGGCACTATTCTACAGTACTATCCAGAGTGGCACAAACTGATGGTTTAGTGGTTGAATGGGCTGAGGCCAGGATTGTTACACTGGTGTGTTCACTAATTCTGGCATTGAGTTTAGAAAAGTTTAAAATATATAAATTTAGCCTTACTGAAAAATGTTTAAACTAGAAGGATGCCAACGGTTATCATCAGCCTGGAAGTATATGATCAGGAATGGCTTGTTAAAATCTGATACATAGCGCATGGTCGATGTAATTCTATATGTTATGTTATTATATTTGTATTTTTATTTTATTTTACTTTATTTAGTTTTATTCTATTTATTTTGATTCGTTCAGTTTTATGTATTTTAGGATTAATTATATTTTGTATATTTGGTATTTTAACAAAATGTTCAAACTGTTTTAAATTTGAATTTGTTATATCATATTCGGTTGAATATAGAACAATTGTAAACATTCCAGAGAATTGATAACTTGACAATAGTGTTGCCACCTTTTCAACACACTGACCCAGATGGCAGGTGAGGTTTGTTTGAACAGAAGTTCCTGATGCATGCGCAATGTCATTTTGCAATGCAAAGAATAACATGCAGTGCATGCCGGTTCTACATCAGTTACAGTTAGGGAGACTTGGGTAGGAGTAACGTAAGTAACTAAATTAAGAAAAAACAACTACAACTACAGATGACTTAGCTCTATTGCAGGGCTTCTTAAACTATGGGTTGCAACCCCATTTGGGGTCGCTTAGCGAAATCTTGGGGTCGCTTAGCGAAATCTTGGGGTCGCGAGATTTTAATGCAAAATATTGAAAATAATTTGTGAAGTTTGAAAGTGGCATGCTTTGTGTCATAGGTTTTGTGAGTTGCACTTTGTGTCACTTCTTGTGCAGCGAGACAACAATTCAGCAACACTGATTGTAGTGTGAACTAGTATAGTATTGTCGCTTTTCAGTGTATTCAGTTGTCTCTGTTCTGTTGTAACACAAGAGTGAACTGTGGTAGTACATCATTATTGTTTTTGCAAATTTGTATATATCTTTATTTTATATTTTTTGGGTTGCGAAAAAAATTACAATCATAACTGGGGTCGTGAAGAAAAAAAGGTTGACAGGTTGCGCATGATATTCCTGGACAAAATTAATAGTTCACCCGGACAGCGAGTCGATTCCCGGACTCTCCGGGTGGTAACACTACTTGACAATGGCCTGTTGATCAGGTTGAAAACGTTAATTTAAGCAGTAAAGTAGGTTCTCAGAAATGCTTGGTAATATATCAAAATGCAGTCATCTATTCTTTAGTCTGCTTTAATATATACCCCCAAAAATTGATTGTCTTGTTGAGTAATTACTGGAGAAATAGATCTCAATTTGGAAATCATAAAGTTTTAAACATTTTTGCTAAATTTTGGTAGTATCCTGGCAAATCCAAGTGCTGAAAACCCTACTTACAATAAACAATACATCAGCTGGCTTATGTTTTATCTTATTGTAGTTAAGCTCTTTTTAACATAGTATAGTACATCAACATTGGATGTATACAAAATTAACCAATTATAATTTTTCAATCACAAATAACAAATTAAAAATTTCAAAGGAAGTAAAAAACAATTGCACCTTCTAATTTATTAAGAACCTGTAGGTGTTAGCCTATCATTCTGGGAACCAAGAATTGAATTTAGACAACTTAAAAAACCCTAGGAATGTTTTAGAGATAATCTGTCTTGAATATGTCAGCCCCCACCACCCAGCCACCCTACTTTGGGCCTGACAGAACCCACAATGGGTATGATTAAAAGGCATTCTTACTGCCCATGGGGAAGGAGAAGTAAAAAACAAATAATAATATTTTCCACCAAAATTACTACTTAGATTAATAACCTTTCAATGGTGCTTCTTGTGTAAAATTATCAGTTATTATAAGAAATTTTATTACAGCGTAGAGAAAATGGCTTTAAATTTTAATTTTAAAAAGAATTTGAAGAAATAGACTGCAACAAATCTCTTAAAAACTTTTTAAATTTCATGTTATTATCATTGACATGCATATGGCAATACAGTTTATGATTTAATCCTTGAAAATTTGATCCTTGAAAAAAAAAATTGCTATAAACATATTTACATTTTTTTTTTTTGGAAAAGAATCTGTGAGGAGTGACTCTTNAAGCTTAAGTAATTTCTAGGATAAGAAAATCTTATTAAAATTAGCACATTTCCTGTTTTTTCCAGAAAGCAGGATGACCAGCATTTTTTATGGAATCAGTTCAATCAAAACTAATTATTTTATATGAAATGCTTGAAATATAAATTTTAGCAAATGATAGAGGAACTACTGTAGAAAAAAAATCCAGCTAACCTAGATAATTATTTGTTTTGTTTTTGAATAAGAGATAAAACTTTATCACGAGACAAAAACTAAGTTTTATGATGCCATTTCCAGTTTCGTTCCAATGTCATTCCTAAAACACACAAAATTTACTTTAATTTCCAATCAAATTAAAGTAAATTGTACACAAAAACGTTTGATTGAAAATGTTTTTGTGAAAATTTAAATTTCAATGGTCTTATTGCTTTAGGATACAGCTAATTAATTAATAAGATGTCGAACAATTTGAACTAGAGGTAATCAGTTAAGCCACATCTCATATTAAATTAATTTATTTGAATTACAAAATATTCTAAATTCTAATCTAAAAATATATCTAGGAGATCCTAAATTAAAAAAAAATCAGTTTATACAAGGAAAGAACATTTTTCACAAATGCGTTAATTTATGTAGATATAAACCCATTGTAAGACAACAAAACTAAAAATAAATTCTCATTTCAGCTTTTATCAAAAAGATTCAAATATCACATTATATCCTTTTGGTTAAGTTAATATAACAGAAAAATCTATTATTTTAAATTTACAATTATTATTCAGTTAGTTTTATTGCAACAAATGATTGGCAACTTTGTAAAATTTGATATACTAATTTTAAAAAATGTTTTATACCAAAAATACATGTAATAATTAATTGAATTTTGCTGAGTAAGTCTATTTATTCAATAACATTTATTGATAAGAAATTTAAATATAATATACATCAAAAACTCAAATATCAAACTACGTACAGACAACTAAGCTCGAAATATTTTAACAAACAATAACGTCAGTTTAACTATTTAACTTGATAGTTAATTTGGCTTTATCAAGCTTAAAATATCAAATCTAATCAGATATTTACACACAATTTCTGCTTTACTGGAACATAAAAATTCTAAAATAGAGTCCTTGTTATTTTTCAACCCTTCTCAGCTGATCAGGGGTCAAGTGAGAGAGAACTTGACATCAATACTGAAGATTTTAATAAACTATTAAAAAGAAAATTATAGTATTTAGTACATTTAACTCTCTTAACTTTGTAAATAAATGAAAACAAAATTCAGTTAAGTATAGAAAAAAGATTTCAATTTGACATTGTCGCTTCATCCACAACACCATTGACTACACCCACAATGGTACAGGGGTGAATATAGGTCTTCATGTAGGATTGATATTCATCCTTATTTGGTAAGTACAGTCTTATGAAAAATAAATGGAGGAAAATCATTCTTTCATTAGCATTATTTGTGTAGAATCATTATTTTATCTTGATTTTAAAGAAAATCATCACAATTTCAAAAATATAGCAAAAAATGATATAAACTTATTGGTATCTGCAAAATCAAACAGTAAAAACAAGTTTAATTAGTAAATACATTTAACAATGTAAAGTGTTGATCAATGTCTTGTTGTTATTATAATGCCTGCAGCTAAATATCTGCTAAATAAAATAATACTGTAATAAATGATTAGTTCAATAGAAACCTGTTAGACCCATGTAAATTCCATTTGGTGGATCAGACAATCCCAAGATGCAATGCAACACATAGATTTGCAATGCCATCTAACTAGTATACTAGCATTATTGCTGTTGATGGTGCAATGAGTGTGTAACAGCCAGAGAAAGATGGCATTCACCATTCATTCAAGACTGACAAGCATGCTATAATTCAGTTTTTGAGTGTGGAAGGCTACTAGCCTGCTGAGATACATTGCTGAATGCAAATTGTGTACAGTGACACTTGTGTTATAAAGAGGACAATAACAAACAGGAGCAAAGTTCAGGAATGGCAGATAATCAATGATGGAAAAACCATGGCCTGGGCCTGTAACAACAGCCAAAACAGTCATGAATTTTGTACAAAGAATTTATCTGAGAAAATTGTCATGTCAGCATTAAGTTCATTGCAACACAATTAGTATAAGTGTCAGATTGACCCACTCCATTGTTCATGATCTCAGATTCAACAAGATTTTCTTGCAATGGGTCCTGCACTCAAACCCATCCATACCACAAAGGAAATAAATTTCTGTAAAGAACTGTAGCCTGTGATGAAACATGCTGTCATCACTATGAGCTGGAATCCTAAAGATAACTTACAGGAGAGACATCTGGAGTCATCTCAGCCCAAAACAGTGAAAAGTCATGTCCCCAAGAAGCATTATGTTGACATTCTGTTTTGATCATGAAGGATTACTGTTGGAATTTCAGCAGTAAGGTAAGACCATTAATGCCAAACAATACACTGGAACACTTGATTGGTGCACATGACCTTTAAGAACAGAAAGCCTGTAACTAAGTCACAGAGTCATTCTTCATGACAATGCCCATGCAGCAAACATAACCAAGACCAAACTGAAAAACATGCATTGGGAACAGCTGGACTATCCTCTGTATAGTCCTGACCTATTCCCTTGCAATTTCCACAACTTTGTATAGCCGAAATAATACACGAAGGTTGTAAACTTTGATCAGACACTAAAGTTGAGGATGCTATTATGTGACTTTTTCAATCACCAGCCAACAACTCTTCCTCCAGAATGAAAGTTTTTGCTTGGTGAATCAGTGGCAATCATGCCTTAATGCTGGCAGAGATTATGTATAACTGGCATCAATTAGTGTTGCCACCTTTTGAAAATTGCTGATCCGGACGGCATGTCAGGTTTGCTCAAACAGAAGTTCCTGACACATGCACAATGTCATTTTACAATGCGAAGAATAATGTGCATGCTGATTCTAAATCAGTTACAGTTAGGGACTAGGGACTTGCATAGGAGTAACACAGGTAACCTAAATTAAGAAAGAACAGGTACAGATAACTTAGCTCTGTTTGAGACATGTACGATCATACATGCAAACAAAAAAAAAAAAAAAAAGAGCAATAGATTGCACACCACATGTCAGTGTAAACAGACTAACATGGCAGAATTGCAGATGAGTTTCATTGAGTGTGAGTTCTTTCGCTGTTAAAATAGTGTAAATTTGTAGTAAATTTGTAAAAATATTTGCAAGAACTTTGTTTCATCATATTTTCACAATTTCTACAAAATTCTCGAACAAAATTAATAATTCACCAGGACAGTGAGTCAATTCCCGGACTGTCTGGGTGAAAACCAGACGGGTGGTAACACTAGCATCAATACAGACAAAAGTTCTCAAAGATGAACAAGTTTCTATCGAACCACCCATATATATATATATAAATGTTCTTTAATTTTATATTATTATATCGCTTCTCTTAATTGTGCATTTATATTACCTAGTTTTTCTGAACTATATCATAAAGAAGCTTATAAAAAGAGATTTTCTGGGAGGTGTTGCAAGGCATTCCTTGAAAATCTTATATCTTATGTCTGCAGGGCATTAAATGGGAGGCTGCTGTCCCTATATCCCAGTATATATGCATTACTATTGTTGCCCTTACTTTGGAAAAGCAAAAACGTGGCAATCTTATTTTCACATTTATAATAACAATTCTAGTTATATTACTGAATTATTCATTAATTCCTATATATATATATATACATACACATGACACACACGTGGGTGTTCTATGTGTATGCGCGCGCAATAATCATATAACGTGTCTTCCCCTCATTAGATTCATGACGTAACAATTACCGAACCATATTCAGATGATCATGTGATATAAACAAATGTTTAAAAACGTTATTTTACCACATTACCATATATCAACATATTTTAAACATATTATATTTTTTATTAATAATTATTCAAGAAGTAGCATTAACATATTCCATAAAGAGGAAATATATAACAGGAAAGGGATGCCGATACTTGTATCAGGGTCATATTTCCCTTTTATCTCTAACATTTTAATTCCCTAAAATAATTCCCCAATCAAGTATTACATAAGTATGAAATTAATATTAAGAAGTGTCGAATTTTTAATATTATTAAGTGAATCTCACGAAAAGATTTTACATTAAAAAAGTAATAAAAGAAAAAGAGGAAATCAATAGCATTAGTTGCCATGACAACGGAACTCACAAGGTCAACGGGACTTTAAACGTCATTAAAATAAATTTATATTTTCCTAAATTTCAAATAAAATTTACTCATCACAATAAACTAAAATAATTTTTCTTTTTTTTAAAAAATTAACTCGTTTACAATATTTAAAAAATTACATCATTTAAAATTTTGAAATTTTAAATTTGAAAATTTTTTGCGGGAAATTTGATTAAATATTAAAATATACATATACATAATACGTAAACTTTATTTTTAAAAATTATTAATTAGATATATTAATTATTTTTTCGTCGTAAAAATTATTAAAATAAGTATGAACGGACGAATAAAAGTATCGGAATTTAAATTAAGAAACTAGCGATCCAAAACGGGATGGCGGCTTCAAACCCGTGACATTTAATACGTTATTAGATCAATAAATGCTAGAATCAACAATTTATGTACTCCTACCTTTCCTGACTTGTTTTTGTTCTTCGTTATCATCTTCCTGATCATTTTCCCATTCTACGATTGCCCCGAAAGATGACATGTCAACCAGACATACCACTTTTTGCTCGTCCACGTTTCTCTTGTCTATTTATATATAGGAGGAAGAAACGAGGACACGCTCCGATGCCATCTGTCAACTCCAACTGGAACTAGTACAGATTTTAGCACAGACTGGTCCAGTTAGAAACTTTTTAGAATTTTTAAATGCTTAAAAATAATACACGTATATTATGTATATAATAAAATACCCGAGTAAAATTATTATAAATAAGTTTTATATATAAATAAATAAACATATAAACTGTATATATAATAAAATAATATTTTATTGATGTGAAATAATTCTGCACCTGGTGTTATGAAAACATGGATACACACATACGTTTTATATAAGCAAAACATTTGTTATTTTGCGACGTAAATTTAGTGTTTTTAATTGGAAAAATGTAAAAATGTACACGAATTTTTTTTCTATAATGGACTTCTGTAATTTTTCTTTTTAAAATTATTATTGTCCAATTAGAAGAAAGCGTCCCGCTCGGTATTTTTTGAATTAACCAATAAGAAAGCGTATTTTTTCATATTCAAAAATTTGAATTTACTAGAAGGATAAATAAAACAGTCTGTTAAATTAAATGATTATCGGAATTTAATAATTAAACATTTTGAAATAAAATTCTACATTAATTATAATTATTAAATTAAATTAAAATATAAATTTAATTGATTTATTTCTATGAGCAGCCATTTTTTTTTCAGTATTTGAAGGCTGAAGAACACTGACAGAGAAATATAAAATTATATAAACCATAAAAACCATCAATATTAAATTCAGTTTAAAATCTTCTATTTGTTTTGATAAATAAAATTTTTGGTATCCTATAGAAACATTAATTATAAATATGTTGTCTTGTAGATAAATATTAATACATATGATACATATTTATATGTCACCGACCCTTGTTATTGGGTTTAAATAAATAAATGCCAGGAAAACAATTTATTACTAATTAAATTATGTTTTAGCTTAAATATATTTAAACCATAAAAATGTTGTAATTGGGATATTTAATATTCCTTAATGGATAATTAATAATCATTTTAAAAATTTTAAATTATAGAAAATAGACTTTAATATAATTTTTCTAAGTAAAAATAAGTGAAAATATTTGAAATAAATTGAAAAATATAACAGCAAGTAAAAGCTAAATGAAAAATAAATTATTTTGTTGTTGGAAATATTAAATATATTTATAAAATCAATAAAAACTTCAAAATTCCTGAGTATCATATTAAAATTCCTTATTAAGTATCATATAAATTGAATTAAAATTGAATATAAAGTAAACATCCAATTTTATAGCATCAAGTAACTAAGAAAATTTAAGAAGAAATTTAGAAGAAATGCCATATAATATATGACATTTATTCACAAATTTATAATGTTGTTTTAAGGAAAGAAATTAAGTGAATATAAATTGAATATTTCTATATTTAATTAAACAAATTTTTATTTAATATATTACTAGAAAACCTTAGTTTGATTTAATTATAATATATTTTAGATTAAAATAACCTCCAACAACGGGCCTTTTTTTTTATGTTCAATCAGTGTCTGTCATTTAGAGATTTGACTGTATATCATAAGCTATATAAGTGCAAATTAAGTACAGTATTAATTTCCGGCATTACTATTATAATAAATAAATTAAATAAACAAATTTATCAAAAATATAAAAAAAAATAATGTGCTAAAATTTTTATTGAGGGTTTCAATTAATATACAAAGGTTAGAAAAGCTTATATGTGAAATGTTTAATATAAATTAAGAATAGATCCTTTAAAACAATGTTAGGAAATTCGCAGTATTTTTGTTACAAACATTAATAACCATCCTTATAAAATTCATATAATTATAAACCATATTATAATAAGATGATAAGATATATTATATTTTAATAGACTATAAAATACAGATATATGTTTTTGAACTTTAATTATTAACAGATATTTATTGTATATTATTTAAGATATAGTCTAACTAAAAAATAAATTATGTGTAATATTTATAGAAAATCATCCTAAATAGGAATAAATTTTCATTTATAATAATTTAATGTATCTGTAGCAATCATCCTTCCTCCTAATTAGTAATAAATTACGTGACGAGTGGCCTTGAACCATCCAACCATGTAATCAAATACTTATTCAATTTTTAATATCCAATCACAGACTTCCTCAGACAAGAAGTCTGTGATTGGTTATTGGAAATTTTCTTTGATCTTTCAAATCACATTTTTTTTATTTCTTTCATTTTGTTGATGTATTTATACGTTAACTAATTTACTTTAATTTGGTAAACACAGTCAAGAGTTCATAAATACATTAATTAATAGCACAATGCATATTACATAAAAGTTATCATGCCAAATTTCATTTCTTAATCTTTATCCATCGTGAGATATTAAACGAAATATACGCAGACACACACACACACACACACAAGGAATTTTTTCCCTTTGTTTGACTTCTTTTTTGGATTCGGGATCTCAAAATGTCGAGATTTGCATAAACCTGGGGAATCAAAACATACATAAAAGCCGTGGAAATAAAAGGGGCATGTGAGATGGAAAGAATGGGAGGAGAGCCAGCTTTCTTGACTAGCACTTGTATAAACTATCGGTATCAGTCGCAAAATCAGCCTCCACATCTCAATGATAAATGTCTGTAAAAGGCCCTGGCAAACGTAGGAGGGTCTTTTCTCAATGTCCATTATAGATCGCCCAGGTAATGGAAGCGATATGATGGTGAAGAGCGGACCCGTCATGTCCAGGACAGATTACGGCGTAAAAAAAATTCCTGGAAATCTCGCCTGGGTCTTGTAGAGAAAAGGCTAAGGAAAAAATAGAAGTATGTGCAATCGGTGGTATGTGAACTCCAAATTCTACTTCAACAGTATGCAGTCTATATTTTAAATCTGATTATTTTGATCTTTTAAGTCTAAAAGAACAATTAAAACCTGAGGCAGTTCTCATCATCCGGAGCTCCTCATCCAAGACGATCTAGATTGTATCTTGTATTATTATGTAAGTTACTTTTAATGTTATAATAAACGGTCCTTGTAAGACACTTATCATAACATACACTTGTCATCTTTGCCTCAACCGCCACCACCCACATACGATCAGTCCCTAGATTTTTCCTGACGTGCAATTAACTTATTGCCCCTAAAAGTCGGCACCTTACACTTAGATCATGTCGTACATACCATCCCAAAATATCTATTGAATTTCTGTGAATCAATTAATTTCTATCTACATTCAATTTTCTGATTTACACGAATCGCCATATATTGGCAATAAATTTAACAAAATTATAAACTAAATATAATTCTTTCAAAGCAAAATATAATTTTACAAAATATATATTACTGTGAAGGTAGCACATAACACTTTCCACTCATATTTTTGCTTTCTGAACGATATTTTCTTAATTAATAAGTGCACTCCAGTAGCCGAGTGGATGAAACCACCGAATACTGGTAGTTAGTTTGTCGTGAATTCGGGCATAGCCAACCGGCCAGCCACAAGCAGTTTTCCGATTTATCTTCACGTTAGTAACACCTAAATAGGATCCAGTTTCTCATAAAAGTCTTCCTAGATGCATCCCCTCAGCAGATCGCTCACGTGTTGCGTTGTCTTAACAAAATAAACCAAACTAATTGTAACAAATCCTTACGTATTTTGACATCGTCATTCACAACGTTCTCAATTTTTTTAGTGGTGGTCTTGCCCCTGTACAGTACACTACATCATACTTTTCCTGTTAGCAATAAAGCCGTTCCGTCATCTTTTATGGAAAACTGTCCACTATTTAGGTGTTACTAACGTGAAGAAAACTCGGAAAAGTCCACGTGGCCAGGCACGAACCCCCAATGTGGTTATATACATTCGGCTACTGGTGGGCTTGTGGGTTTGGCCAAACCCATAATGGACTTGATAAAAAAAAAGGCCCTGTTAATGCTCGCATAACGAAAAGAAGTGGACAGCAGGATGGCCGAGCGGTTAAAGTGGTAACCTACCGCTCTAGGGACCTGGGATATAATCCGAACTGGTGAAAAAATACTCAGGAATTTTTTTGGGGTGGACCGTCCGGATATGTCGGACTTCGTCCCTCACCACCCGGCCGCCCCATTGTGGATCTGGCCGAACCCATAATGGGCTTGCTATAAGAGGCCCTCTTAGTGTCCACAGGACGAAAATAATTAAAAACGGAAAGAACTGAAATTGAAAACTAAACTATTAATTGTTAACAATGAAATAATATAAATATTCTAAAACTTATCTTATATTAAATAAAAAAAATAAAAAAATTAGGATTCTTTACTAACGAGAAACCCGTTTATAACGCAACACGTCAGTTTAATGTTTACTATTATCCATAAAAGAGTGTATTATTATCTCGGATATAAGTATACTTTATTAGATCCTTTCAAATCGTATGAAAGAACATTTCTNACTATTAATTGTTAACAATGAAATAATATAAATATTCTAAAACTTAATTTTAAAAATATTTTAAAATTAAATGATTTAATTTAACAAAAAAAAAATTGATTAAAAATGCTTGGCAGCACTGACACGTAAAATTGACTTAAGGATGGGATGGTGGGAGTTTTCTAAAAGTCGTCTGTTTTCTTGTTTATAATAGAAATTTAGAGTTTACGTCTTTAGTTGACAAAATACAGCTATAAATAAATAAATGAATATTATTTAAGGCTTCTGTAATTGATATTCAGTCAAAATGACTTATCAGTGGTAAGATAAGTTTATTTCTTTTATTATAGTGACAATACTATAAATTCAATACTTAAATGAATAAAACTGAATTAATGTCTTAAAGTTACAACTTTATATATTGAATCTGCTAAAAGTTCTCAATTCTGTTTAATAAGTTTATTAAAAATAAATTGCACAGAGTATTATTAATTATTCTGTTTTATGTGAATATGATTATGAATGCTTACACTTTTTCCCAATTTAATTAATTATTTTTACTCTTTCCACATCAATGGCGCTAAGAGGGCCTTTTTCTATACCTGTTGTGGGTTTTTTGGGCCCATGACTGACTAAGAATGCGGCCCAACGTATTTGAGATGGACTTCTGTGAACCATGCCCCAAAGTCAAACCCGTTGGAGCATGGTTCACGGACGGTCTGTCTCGAATACATCGGGCCCCATTCCTCATCAGTCATGGGCCCGACAAACCTGCAACGGGTATATAAAAAGGCCCTCTTAGATGGCCCATTAACTGGGTCAAAAGCGTTAACGTTCTTTAAACTTTACGCATCGTCAAAGATGCATCATTTAATTTGGCCGCGTGAGGTGCAATTTACACTGGACACTAAGTGCACGAAAGTGAAGAGAGCAAACAAAACAGACAAGATCGGCAAATAAATTTTGTTTGCGTGGAAAGTGGTGGTTAGGGTGGTTGCGAAGAGTTGTTTTGCACTTTTACTGATAGATGGCATTTTAAAAAAATTTGATACTGCAGTTACCATGTTAAAATTCTTTTTGTTCACTGTGTTGTGTAGGCTTATCAAAATTAAATTATATACCGGTATTTTTTTTAACGTTATTTTCAATATGGATCTATTTAGTTATTAGGTTTCATTATTTTCTGTTTAGAGTCGAGATGAAAATGTTGCTTTCATTGCATTGTACTTGACAACACACATTAGCTGTTGAATACACCTATTGACTGACATGAAAATTTTTAACTCTGAGGTTATGTAGCTTGTGTTTCTTTGTAAGCTCTTTTTGCTTTGCTATGTTTTGTGCCCTTCATGTCCAGTGCAAATTGCACTTAACCACAGTGGGTAGTTCGTCTTTATTATTTTGACCACTTGCAATTGATACCAGATCTTTTGGCAGACTAAGACTGATGCCTTACCATCTTGGATATTCAACCATCCCAGTTACATTGACAATTATATGATTTAGATATCTGTAAGTTAGAATGATTCATTTTTAAATGAAGGTGCCCAATTGAGGGAAAAGAAAATAATAATAATAATAATAAACTAGTCAAAATACATTAAAATAATATATATAGTGAAATATTGCACAGAAATCTTTAAATGGATTATTTAGTTTATTTCCAAAATTTTGTATTTGAATTTTGTCTTTTAAAAACTTGTGTAAAAAAACAATTTGTTTTTATAATCCTAAAAACTGTTCTATTTAATTTGGTTTTATTTTTTGTGCATGTTTTTATGTTGTATATTTATCTTATGTATGTTTTTATATAGATTCTATAGGAGCCCGCCAGTGGCCAAGCAATCTTTGTACCCTGAACACTGGGAGTTCAGTCGTGGGTTTGCACCTTGCTTGGACGGGCTGGCCATGTGGAGTTTTCCGGGTTTTCTCCATGTCTGTAATGCCTAAATAAGGGCCAGTTTCCCTTAAAAAGACCTCCCAGAAGGCATCACCCAAGTGTTGCCATAACTAAACTAAACAAACAATATAGATTCTATATTTGTATTATGTGAGAAAAAGTTACATGTAGTTCACTGCATTACCTTTATAAAATTTTGAAAAAAAATGTGGAAATTGGTTTTATCTCAAATAGTGCATAAAATATATTAAGTAGAAAATCTGCATTTAAATTCTAGCAGTTCTTGCAAAACAAATAACTGTCCTGTCTTGTTTTTGAGTATTTACATACAGTACATCTGCTTTATTATTCTAAAAATATATTACATATTAATAACTTGGAATAAAATGTACTACAAAAATATTATTTCAAATTAAATTAAAACAATTTTATATAAATTTGTAAATATATATTATGAAAATTGTTTCTGTAAAGTTATTATTATTATACTCAAACAAAATAGATTTATATAAAAATTAATAAAAATACTTCTAATACTGTAGACTAAATCAATGAAAATGTCAAGCCAATACTGGATATAAAAACAGGGCTGTGGAGTTCGAGTAGTAAAAATGATAGACTTTTACTCCAATGGCTGTTTTTTCTATTATGTACTTTATATTAACCTCCTAATAGGAGTTTTACCCTCCTGTAATGCAAGATCTTATGTTATGATCATTCCCCTACTTCATGATCTTTTTGCATGTCACTAATAACTGTTGATTTTCTTTTCAGATATTTATATTGAAATACATTTTATTTTAGCTAGTGGACCTGAACTCATACTTCAGGCAACAGCACAACAGTTTCATAATGTTACTTATTGTAACATTTGTGTGACTCCAGACTTGTAAAAACATGAACTGACAAAATCACATAGCCAGAAATAAGTCATTTAGACATGCTGAAAAAATTCTTATTGTTTTTTTTTTTCCAGTTAGCAATAGGACTATCAGCTAAAGTTCAAGCATAAAAAATCTTAACAGTAACTTAAGTTTATATGATGAAAACAAAAGCGTATGTTACACGTATTGTATCTGGGACTGCTGACTAAGTCTAGAAGGCTTTAGCTACTTTGTAGCCATGGCTCTGAATATATGAGTACAGTATATGATTATGTATATTATAATAATATATACTATAACAATCACAAAAATTGCACCAATCACTTTACTGTGTCTGTAACAGATTGTGTTACCAGCCCTAGTAAACTAACTATATGATACAAATTTACATCTTGGTATCTTTTAATTTTCTTATATAAATTAAGTACAAAAATACTAAATTTTTAAATAATGTTTTAGGATGGTATTATGTTAAAAAGAAGCATGTATGATATTGATTAATGGTCATTACAAAGATAATTTCTCCTCCTCCTTTCACATTGTGTCACATTCCAAATTGCTTCATTCTCTATGAGGTATGACCATTTATTGACAGTCCCTAAACTACAGATGGAAAACATTTTGTGTGCCAATGTCTGGTTAAAGATGAAATGATAGTGGTGATAATGAAAAACCCTGTGGGAAAAAAAGATTAGTACTTTCAGTTTCAATAGGAATGCCTGATGATTCACTTGATAGTGATGAAATGCTATTCTGAGTTAATATAATCAAAGTATATATTAAATTATTATTTAGAAGCAGGAGTCAGACTTTTAAAATTTTCTGAGAATCATGTCTTGGTCTACACTCTATAGCCCTGTATAAAAATAACTTTATGAACAAAAATATTTTAAATAAGCTATTTTAGTAATTTTTTTTAGTAGTAAATAATATGAAAATATTTATCAAATTCAATCACTTTTTTATTTACTTCATTTGCAGGAACAATAACTTTGTGGTATCTACTGAACCCTCTTTTTTTTCTTTCCCAGCTCTGTTTTATATAATAGAGGGAAAGTATGGCGATTGGTCAAAAACATGACCTCCCAAGATTTTTACATTTTTGGACTCTGAACCTTGAAACGTCAAGAAATACAAAAAAATTTGGGGGTTTTTCTGTGTGGGAGGCACAATTTTGTTCACCCTTTTTGAAACTTAATAACTCCTGTGCCTTTTGTCTAAAATTTCTGGAATTTTTCAGGAAAAATTGTGTATTAGGGGGATTGATGCTATTAAATTTTGCTGGTTGAAGGTCGACGGGCGGGGAAATAGAGGGGGTCTTGTGTCATCTCAAGTAGAGTCAGACTAAATGACTATTTTAATCATTATCATCATTTACAGGTTTTTATAAAACATATCCCTACCCTCAAAATTAAGCTTTTTGCCATTTTCTAATAATTAAAAATATAAAAAGTTTTTAATAAAATATCATAACTGATTGTACCACACATGCAGTTTTAAATGTTGTCAGGAAAGTTAAGAAACCCATTGCTGGATTTTTTAAGGTTACTTATCTATCAAAAGAGTGATAAAAAAAAAGTTCATTCAAAATGGCTTGATATAATTATCTTTTTTAAGAAATTTAAATTACATTTTTTAAAAAGGAATGGAGCTGAAACAAATATCTTGAAAAGTTCATCTGCATGTGTCACAAACATTGAACATGGTCTAAAAAGGAAAATCAGTATGTCATGCAATTGAAACATGAAAGTGAATAAAGGATTATTAAATTCAGCAGATTTTGTCACAGTTTTTTAACTAATGTGGTAAAAATTTTATCAAATAAATTCATTAAAAAACTTTTTAAAAAAATAACTTAGAATGTTGATTAAACAAAGTTTATGATATAAATAATAAGAATACATAAGGAATAGTTTATATAAATCTTATGTTGTCTACATTTAAAAATTTATTTATAATAACTATATTTGAGCAAACTTGTATTATGAATAATAAATGAAAATTTAGAGAGAGAAAATAATTATAACATTCAAAACTAACATTTTAATTAATAGTTAATATTAAGATATTTTATTTCAGTTATAAATTAATAGTAATTTGTATGATGATGAAAATGTAAATGACAAAGTAATCAATTAATTTATTTTTTCAAATAGGCAATCCTTACAGAAAAACTATGAAATTGAAAGAAGAGAAAATCAGATTGTTGCAGAAGAGGTTATTAATCATCCTCTCAAACCTTTAACGGTAACTGTAAGTATATTTATTTTTAAAGTTAGAAATTTAAAAAAAAACAGACTTTTGTTTATAATAAACATATCAATATTATCTCACATAATACATTAAAACTACATTTATAAATATGTTGTTTGAGATATTTGAATATTAATATTAGAAGCCTGTTTTAAATTTACAATGTTCTTGAATCAATAGAATTTGTTTTACTGTGTAAAAATGTAGAAAAAAGTTGTTTATGTATATTTTTAAATTTGTTTTCTTAGTTTTTATCTAATTACTTTTAAATGTATTTAAAAAGATTAGCCAATAGTTTAAGTAATAGCATGACAACAAATCTGTAAATAGCATCACCTTATTTTATCTGCTGATCATCAATTAAATATTTACTAAGCAAAATGCATTTATAATCTGAAAAGTATGAAATTTAAACCGCAACTTTCTGTTAATTTAATTAAGCCAATTCAATATAATGCTTTAGAAAGTGTGTGTGTAATATATTAAATTATGTCATAATTATACAAGTATGACAAGCATTACTGAGCTAATTTACCATTCAGTAGTAATTTTCATTGGATATTTCTTTGAAAATTTAAAGTTTAATAGTTAGTTTAATATTTTTTTTTACTTAATATCATAATATTTTAATGCAGTTTTTTCAGTATCATTATATTTTTTAAATTAAATTAAAAAATTTTTGAAGTTAACAGTTTAAATTTTTGTGTGGTTAATAGATTAATTTTTAAAGATTTGCATTTAAATTTTTTAAATTAAGGTACAAGAAGGAAAGATTAAGAGAAGAGTTGGAAGCACAACCAGTAGTGCTTCTTCATCAATACAGGGTACTCCTAGGAAGTCTATGCTTACATCAAGTTGGAATGGGGGAAATGATCCACTTCATCCTTTAAGTTTTGCCCTGGAAGGCATGGATCCTCTATCTCAGTTTGCTGCATCAGATCCTCTCAGTCAAATGGCTGCTGAAGTGAACATGCTTGAAAGAGTAAGATTGAAATTGTATAAATACAGATATATATTTATAAATTCAAATTAAAAGCAATGGGATTGGTATTATACTTCTTTAAAAATGTTAAATTTAAAAATAAAATATCTGTATAGTATTAATGAGTAATATTATACACTTTATAATTGATTTTGAGCAATTTTTGAAGGCGAGGTCTAGTATTTGTTTGTTATTTGTTTTGTTTGTCTTGAAAAATTGCTTGAAATCAGATATAAAGTGTATAATATTACTCATTAATACTCCAGAGATATTTTATTTTTAGATTTAACATTTTTAAACATATGTATTATTTAAATAGTTTTTAAACAAATTATTTTACTAATAACCATGTAAAACTGTATATATGTTAAAAACAAAATGTTCCGTCTCCACCGAAACTGAAATCAACACTTTACAAAGAAGTAGCATATAAGTAGGTTACACTGTGTTGCCTGTGGAATTTACAATTTGTTTCTCAAAAGGACCACCTGTTAACTTCCTCTGTGGATTTGGCATGAATTTATGGAAAGGGTTAACAAAAAGGAAGGAAGGGTCTTTTCATACAGATAGGAAACACAGAAAGACTTCACTTTTGGCTCAGACTTGGAATTGAAGAGAGCTATTTGTTTGCTCTCATTGCAACTATGGTTATATACAGAATACAGATTTAGTTTGTTTTTATATTATTTTTAATAATAAAATGTATGATCCGTAAAAGTAGCCTGTTTAAATACAGCAAAAACTAATATATAGTGATCACAGTATATATGTATGGGACATAAAAGATACAAAGAAAATTGGTAAAACTCATTCGTCTTTATATCATGGTGCTTGCATTTGNTATGAAAATTGAAATCATTTTTGATTGTTCGTAATTAATTTTGATCAAAAAATTAATTAATTAATTAATTTTTTTTTAAATTTGTGAAATCTTTTATTGATTTGTAATGACAATTGCAATTTGTTAAAATGTTAATGTGTTGTAAAATAAAATGTTAAATTTATATTAAGTAATTAGATATATATGTATATTAATTTTTGATAATATATAAAATTTGAATTTCTTACGAAAATAATAAACCAATGTTTTTATTGTTTAACAGTAATTAACAGGTAGATATTGTTATATTTGCTGTTAGAAATGTTATCACCAAAAATATATATACATATATATGCCTATCAAATGTTTATCTTATGATACTGTTGTTCCTATTGAAATAGGTAGTGTGTATTAAATATAAGATGTATTTATAATTTATATACAGTAGAGCATCGATTATCTGAAACAGTTCAGGGCTGGGGTTGTTCAGATAACTGATTTTTCAGATAATTGATCATGTATGAAAAAATATATTAACCTAACCCGTGTTGAAATTTTTCTCCATTGAGTGTTGCTTCGTGTTGAATTTTCGTCGATGTTAAGCCTAATGAAAATTTTTTTAAAATAATAATCGTGGCTATTGTATTGGTAAAAATTATTTCTTTATTTTGCACAAACAAAATAAATATATTGAAAAATATAAAAAACAAAAAAAATTATATTTTGGAAGTTAGTTTAGTATCAAAAACGTTCCTATTCAGCATAACACATCCCAACACACAGTCCTCAGAAAAACACCACAAAAAACGAGCAAAACTCACTACTCATGATGGGGAAAAATAAGCCTCTTTCAAATACTGGTGTGTCCTTAAGTACCCTCTTGTGGTCATGCCAGTGCTGCCAGCTAAAACATGCATACCAACAAAAATAATATTCGAGTAGCCCAAGACATAGCCCAAGACAAAGCCAAATATTGCAGCGCCACAGCACTAGTGGAAATTTGAATTTGCCGATTGGAACGCTTTCAGTTAACTGATGTTTCTGTTGATCAGTATTTGGATATAATTGATGCTCTACTAAGCAAAATGTTATGTATATGTTACATACAGTATATGTATGGTATTAAAAGCATCATCACACACAAATAACATTAATTTTAAATTTGTTTTTTGAAACCGTGTCCTGTTTTATATTTGTGGCGTAGTAAACACTAGTATTGTGTTTTATTCCAAAGACACATGGCAAATTTAATGAAAAATTTGCCATGTGTCTTTGGAATAAAACACAATACTAGTGTTTACTATGCCACAAAAATTAATTTTAAAATTAATTTGATTTACAGTTTGAAAATTTCAAATCAAGTTTTAAATGGTTTTTAAAAATGTTTTAATTTTCAATTGATTTGATTTTAATTAGTTTTAATTTCATTTTTAATTTTGGTTTCTGTTTTGGTGTAAAGGCCAAAGTTTTAATTAAATTTTTATTTTTAATTAATTTTTAGGATTAATTTATGTAGTATAGATCTAGGTTTAGTATTTAATAATAAAAATTATTAAAAATAATTGTATTATTGTTTATCTAATTTTTCATGCATTTTCTGAACCTTTAATTACAATATTTTAAATTATTGCAAATTTTTTTTGCGACGTAACTATAGAAGTTATTTTAGCATTGTTTCACACAAAAGATAATCACATTTAAATTTATTTTAATTTTTTTAATAATTTCTTTAATATTTGTTTTATAGATTTAAAGTGAGTTGACAGTAATTGAACTATTGGGTTACCTAGTGTTGTATAATTTGTTTTAGATTAAAACAAATTAACATTATACATTTTAACTAAAACAGTTTATTAAATACAACTTAACAGAAATTGTTAATATAATACATATGTAGATTTGAAAAGCTGGTGGCATTAAAAATTGTAATTTTTTGAATGTAATTTCATATGATAATAGGAGTTTGACAATTAAATTCTAGATCTATGTAAATTTAGATGAAATCAGATTAGTAGAATAAAAATTTTTTTAACGCTGTTAAAAAAAAATGTTAAATAGAGTAATGTTAAAAAATAAAGTAATATGAGTAAATATAAAAATGTTAAAAACATTTCTATAGTTACTCAAATTATTTGGATACTTTTTGAATTTATTGAAATTTTCTATCATTGATTTTTTTTTAACTTTTACTTTAATTATTTACTGTTTCCTCAAATTTCTTTCTTTTCAATGTTAATTTGATTTTGGAGAAGAAGAAATAGTCTTTGATATAATTGGAAATAAGGGAGATAATGATTAATTCTTTATTCTAAGGCAATTTATCTTCCATAAACCTATTGATTCTATGCTAGAAGAATTTCTAGAACTTCAGAATCATTTATTTGATTAATGTTTTCGGAATGTAATTGCTTCATCTTCAGATCAGTTCAAAGTTTTAATCAAATAAACAATTTCTGGCTTATAGACAAACTTTTAGCATTTTTCTGTTTGATTATAAACTATTGATTTAGTATTCTTACATTGGTAAAAAAATTTCTTAATCATCACTGTAAGATAGGTTAATTATCAAAAACTTTTTGACTATCTGTACACAATTGATATGTCATTGAATGTACAATATTTTATTAACTGGATGCTTTTTATTTATGAGTTATCTTTGTACTGAGTATTTCTAATCAATCTAGTAATTTATTTTGTATATGTAATTAATTTTATCATAAAATTTTCAGCAAAAGGAAGAAAAAATAAGGAGAAGTCATGCAGAGGATAATTTTGAACCATGGTCTGCCAAACGATCTGCTATTTTGACTAAATATACAACATCAGAGAAGCTTTCTATAGTCACTTGTTTTCTTTCTGGTGGAGAGAAAGGTAAAATAATAGAATGTTAAGTTTGATTCTTTATTTAAAGTGAAAAATCATACTTTAATTTGAATTGTAATTTTTAACTGAATTCCTGATTGTAATAATCTAATTATAATTATTAGTATGATATAGGAATTTAAAATAAATTTTATTTACCATACATGTGTGTGTGTGTGTGTGTGTGTATATATAAAATTTTACACAAAGATTGCAATACTCACTTGGTATGATTTTTGATTTCTTTGAACATAATTATCCTTCTAATGTTTTTGCAAATTTTTGTATTAATCAAATATAATAATTAAATCAAATGTGTATAAGAACCAGTTGCATTGGAAGATATTCTATAACAAAGTTTATTTTAGTGGCAGATGCAAAAGAATCTGCTACTAGAATAAACTTTTTTCACATCTGCAGTAAAGAAGACAAGTCTTATCACAAGATATCAGGGCCATATGCTGTTAATTGTTACAGATTATCTAAGACAAAACATCTTAAGCTAAATGTAAAACTTATTTTAAACAAAGATTAGTCGGTGATGTTCATTGGATGAATGTGTAAATAATGACATATTCTATTTGTGGAAAGAAGTAAATTAGTCTTTTATACAAGTAACCAACAACAAGACACCATTGCACTGTTGAAACATAATAAAAAGTAAAATGATTTTAGGTTTATATTATGATGTGGAAAATTATTGCAGATTACACAGCAATATATCTTCAGCATCAAAGTTGAAAGGTTTAAAAGGTTTTAAATCTTCTGAAACTGTGTTGTTTAAGTTTCTTTGATTCACTAACACAAGGTGTGTTTTTATTTTGCCAAGTGTTGAAATAGAAACACACCTTGTGTTAGTTAATCAAAGGTTTAAAAGGTTTTATATATATATAATTTTAATTAGAAAACTCAAAACAATAATATTAAACAAAGGGTATCAACAGTTGTGCAGTTTAATTATTTAATTATAAAAGAAAATACTGATAATCAATTATCATGTGTTTCTTGTTCATTATATGTAAACAATGTAATCAAATTGCAAAAATAAAATTATACTAGTTCTACAGTGCATTAATTTTATATTTTAATCACATGTGTATGGTCAGAATACAGGTGTGATTGGATTCTGAACTTATGAGTAGTTGCCATTCAGTATTTTATAAATTTCCTTTAGAATGATACAGTTGACATAGCTAATTCCAGAAAGATTCCACGATAATTTCTGTTGTTATCTACTGTATTAGGATGGACTGAACAAATACTGATCTAGTAAGAAGATAATTTGCTCAATGTAATTATTTTGAGCAAAACTAGAAACAGTATTTTCTGTAATAGACTATTTTTTTTACTTAAAGTAACGGATTTCTTTATTGGACGGGAACTATATTAAATTGATTCTTAAAATGTTTATTTTAAAGTGATCATGAAGACTCAGAGTTCTGTTAGTGATAAAGTCAAAACTCGATTAGAACAATTGGATGATTTTGAAGAGGTAATAATAATTTAAAACAGCTTTTGAGTTGAAAATGAATAGTTCTTGCAACATTTTAACAATGATTTATCATCTGTAGGGATCTGTTAAAGAGATGCTAAATTTAACACAGCAAGAATATGTTAATAGAATTGAAGAACTTAATCAAGCTTTAAAAGAATTTTGGGAACAAGATCAGAGAGTGAAAGCTTTGAAAATTGCAATTCAAGTAAGAAATTAATTAAAATGCTTGAATTTAATTAATTATAACTTTTTAAAATCAATTTTATTATTTTATAGTGTGCAAAACTTCTTGTTGATACTTCAGTGATCCACTTCTATCCTAGTAAATTTGTTTTGATTACAGACATACTGGATAATTTTGGTAAGTTTTAAATTTAGTTGCTTTTTATTCATGCAAAAACAAAAATTTAATCGTAAATTTGTCTTTAAAAGTAAAGTAAATTGTTGGTTAAGGCACTTTTATATGTGAAAGACAAAGAAGTGTAATGTCCCCAAACAAGTGATAAATAAGGGACTACTGTATTGCTCTTTGATCATCAATCAATTATTATTGTTAATAAATAGAACATGGTAAATAACATAGCAATGAAGAAATTAATTAGATGAAAAAAATTTTGAATAAAAACCAAGATAATTTTCTTTGATGAACTATTATTCAAGTGAGATGGAAACTTTAGCTTGAAAAATTTGAGAAGGCATACTTTTTAAATCATTTACAAATGTGATTCTGACATTCTACCAATTATATTTACATTGTAATTTGAGACTTTTTTACACATTATTTTGTTAAAAATTGAGTTTTCAGGACAAATATAAATTTTTCCTACATAAATGTTAGTTCTAAAACATTATATTGAAGATATACATATATGGCATGAAGTTGAATATTAAAGCTAAGATATATTATATTGGGGAAACATTAGTTAAGGTGGTGATCTGTGTGGTATGTCTGTATATTGAAAATGATAAATTGATGATAAAAGAAAAGTTTATTGATAAAATTGGTTGTATAAAGACTTTTAAGTTTTTTTTTTAATATATTATCAGAAAAATTTTAAGTACATTTCATTTGTATACTTTTATTATTATTGTTAATGCAAATATAAATGTTGAATGGGGGTGGAATCAATTGATTAAACAAATGATTTTTATTTATTTATTTTACAAACAAAAGAATTTTCTTTTTGTTTGTAAAATAAATGAAAATCATTTGTTGTTAAATATATAAAAATTGATAAACATATTAATTTGATTCTATAGAATACAATCTCAGTAATCTGGCAATTTGCTAATTTGACATCTCCAGTAATCTGACAGTAGTCAATTTTCAGTAAGGTTTAGATAAGATGAGAGTGAACTTTATGGATGAAGAAACAAATGTAACACAACTAATAGATAAGTGATTTAATATTTTAAGCTTACCGGCTAGAGCAGACAGTGATATGGACCTTCAAACATGGTGATATGTGGCGACAACAGCGCCGCTACTAAACAAGACAAAATGAGACCTTACAGGTAAATTGGCACTGTTTCCAAGTCAAACAAGCTGTCCTCTAGTTCAAACTCTTGTTCATACTAAATTTGAACTCCTCCTCATTAAATGTGGCATAATATCAAGCCTGAGTTTGAGCACTCAACTATGGACTTGATATTAAAGATTGTTAGGCTTGTCCATCTAAGAGTGCTCAAAAAAAAGCATAGTATCTTATAAGAAAATAATGTAAAATAAATTTTGTATAAATATAAAAATCAGTCCCAGTTACAGGAACCACCAGTGGCCAAGTGCATCTCACCAAAGGGCTGGCCATTTGGAATTTTCTGGGTTTTCTTCATGTCATTAATGCCTAAATAGGAGCCAGTTTCCCATAAAAGATCTCCCAGGAGGCATTTTCTCCTTCACAGATTGGCCATGTGTTACACTGTCTTAATCAAATAGAACCCAGTTACAGGATGGTAGATGGTAGTTGAAAAGTGTCAAAATAGCATTATGTAATTTATGGATAGTCTCATGTACTGATTCCTAAAGATCCTTATAATTATTTAAATGTAACAAAACAAATACAATCCACATGAAAACAATCTTTATTAAATTTCTTTTATATCATGTATATATTAGTGATGTAATTACTGTGTGCCTGCTAGTTTTTTATAAAAGGTATTTTAAAATCTGCTTCTGTCTAAAAATATATATTTTTGGATATAATTTATTTCAATTATCTAAAACTACTACAGATTTTGTTTAATATAATTAAACTTATTTACAGGGAAATTAGTTTATCAAAGGATTCATAATAAGGCAGACAGTTATAAACCTCATAGTAGAATTCCCATTCCTCTTCCAGGTTAGTTGAGAAAGTCAAAATTTTCATTAAATATTAATTCATATTATAATTATTATTATTATTATTAATTTTTGAATATTTTTAGAAAATTTTACTCCTGATCAAGTACCTGAAACAGCAAAAGAAACTTGTCGAAATTGGTTTTTCAAAATTGCTTCCATAAGAGAATTAATTCCTCGTTTCTATATGGAAACAGCAATCTTAAAATCATATAGTTTCCTTACTCAAGGGTTAATATATTTTTCAATTTTTTCTACATTATGATACTTTAATTAAAAATAACATTAAAATAATTATATAGAGAATATTCTAATGCTCTTATGAGGCTTACAAAAATGATTCGTGGCATTGGAGACCCTCTAGTAGCAGCATATGCACGATGTTATTTGTGTAGAGTAAGTAGTCACAATATATATAAGCAAAAGAATTATTATTGGCTATAATAATTATTGATTTTTTAGGTTGGGATGTCTATAGCTCCAGAAGTTCAAGAACATGTTTTATGTAATTTTTGGGATTTTTTGCTCAGTTATAATCAAGTAAGTATAGATTTTAATATGATTGAATTTAATTATGTAAATATTTTTCTATTAATTCTTATTAAAACTATTTGATTATTTATGATTCAGCTTCAGAGTCCAGTGGTTCAGATGGTATTGAGTAAACAACAAGTAGACATGCCTTCATATTTAATGTTATATCCTCCAGCTTTGGATTGGATTTTACAATGTGTTGCATATAAAGCATCTGAAACAACATTAAGTGAAGTTCTTCAAAAATGCAAAAGTCAATGCAATAGGTAAGATTGTTTTAGTTTAAAATATAAAAACTGTCTGTATGAAAAAAACAAAAATTAAATTTTAGTGCACTTCTGCTGAATTCCATTATGACTGCCTTTAAACCCGAATTTATTGCCCATCGAGCTACAGAACTTGTTGAAATTATGAAAGAGTGTGATGATTCTGGTTTTCCAAAAGTGAGATTTTAATTTTTTTTAATAATTCTTAATTAAATATGATGATGGTAATTTTGTATTTATTATCAAATAAATAATAATAAATTACATCAGAGAGACCAATGAATTTTTTCAAATTTTCATATTTACAAAAACTATTTTATTTCTATAAATGCATTAGTTTTTATCTTGATGAATATTGTTAAATACAGTATAATATCTGAATAGCAGACACCATTGGGACCGAGAAGCTTGTCCGCTATTTGGAGGTACAGTACATGCCAGCAGCCATATTGTATTTTAATCTGTTATTATAAAGTGAAGAATATGATGGATTACAAAAACATCAAATTTACATTAAGAATTGAAAATACCAAACAGTATACATATATATATATATATGTATACTGTTTGGTATTTTCAATTCTTAATGTAAATTTGATGTTTTTGTAATCCATCATATTCTTCACTTTATAATAACAGATTAAANCCTGAAAAATTTCTGGATATATATGTATACTGTTATATATTATATATGTTAATTATATATATATGTACATACATATATATATGTTAATTATATATACAGCTAAAAAGATAAATAATATACTATATATATATAGTATAATATTTATCTTTTTAGCTGTAAAAATCACATTTTAATTGAATTCTAAATAACAGACTTTAGAGGGATATTTTAATTAAATGGAACATAAAAATTATGACAAAACATAAACGTTGATTAATTATTAATTCATCAAAAACTACCTAAACAGAAGTAATGAAAAAGAAAAATGAAACCATTATTACGAACAGAGGGGTGGGTGAAGGTCAGTTTTAGCAACAAGAGTTTGAATGTCAAGTTAGGAAGGTGATTTGCTAGCCACTTTAAGGGTAAGAAATGTATTCAGTATTCTTGCATTTATAATGTCATTTAAGCTCTAAGCAACTAATAAAAATCGATATAGGGATTTGTCTGCTTTGTAGTTATCAAGTAAGTGTAATTTTTTGAATATTTTTGCCTTTTTCAATAAATGATTTATTAAAAATTACTTTAGCCACTACAGAGCTGTTAAAATCATAAATGATATTTGGTTTTCTTGCATTTATGACTATCTTCCTACACTTAAAAGTGGTTGGCAAATTGCCTTCATAACACAATCTTTGAACTTCCACCAAATAAATACTGTTGTCTTAACCTTAAAACTGTTTCTTTTTCATTACTACTGTACTATGATTCTTGTTAAATGAATGAATAACTTCGAAAAAGTTTACGGTTTTTTGGTGCCATAAGCTTAATTCCAACAATAAGACAGAAGTATAATAACATTAATATGTATGACGATAAATGGTAATTGACAGCCTAACCAGATTAGTCTTCTTTAACAGAAAATGATAATTGTTTAGTTTTTACAATACATAGCACATATAATTAACATATATATGCAGTATATTATTTATCTTCCCTCTTTCCCTATTCCTATTTTAAGCCAGTTTTTATTTGACACCTACTGTCAAAATTCATCCTTTGAAAGATTATTTGAACGATTTCTTTTAAAATATTTTGTACATAATTAATTCTATTAGAATATTGAAGGCAGGACTTTGCATTTTCATAAGGTAGGTTATAGATGACAGTGTCTGTTATTTAGTGTTCACTAGAGGTAAATATTATAGATGTCTTATTTGGAGGGTCTGGGAATTGTAAAAATGTTTGTTAAGTAGGGATATCTGTGTGAGAATCCAGAGGTTAGAGGTGATTTCTCTAAGCCCCTTTTTTGGCATCAGACTTGTGATGTCTGCTCATGTTGTCACTGGATGGTTTGTTTCCTCTGTTTATGGGCAGAGGTGGGAAAATTGTGGAATTTTCCTCTCCTGTCAGGTCTGACACCAGTTAAGATAAATTTATGCATCTGAACTTGTGATTATACTTGTTATCTACTGTCGGAGTAGAGGCAGGATCAAGTGGAGGGGTTGGTGGGTAAGTCCAATTCTCGACTAAAACAGGTTAACAGGCAGGTTAAACATCAAAAGTTTAATGAACAAAATGAAAGTAATGATTACACAAGAACTACTGCACTAAGTCTATATACAAGCCCAATCAGCATCTTTGGCAACAATACATCTAAGATCTGAACTATAACAAATATCTAAGTACTTATACACTAATTGACCGAGAGAGAGTTTACAATGCCCTAAGTATAATACCTCTTGGAGTTGTTCAGGGAGAGAGTGAGACAAATCAGTCCAAAGAATGGGAGGAGTCTTTGGTTTATGGTGGAGTCTATGCTGAAGATCAGGTGCATGCTCTTTTTATCTTCACTGATCACTCATCAGGCTTCTCTATACACAATCTGTCTGGTGGATCGTCACAAGATTCTATCATGAGATGGTGACGACTTGGTGAAGGTTTGTGTGTCACTGCCTATGTCTAGTGGCATGTCCTTGTGATAGTGACACATTTATTAGTCACTATCCCACCAGTAAGAGGGGGGTCCCCAGGATCTCACATCTACTATTTGAGAGTGTCCATTAATGGAGGTTTCACAGTTAAGTTATTTTGATTATATATATATATATATATGTCTTTTATTAACATAATAAGAACACAAATACATTACAAAGACAATATATACAAATAGCTTATAAATTTTATGAAATATTTTAGCCTCGAGTATATATTGTAATTTTTTTGTGATTAAAGCTGGCATTGTTTCTATATATCAATATCTGAAAGTAACAAATGTGAATTATTTCAAAATTATTAATGAAAATGTTTGCTAATGATAAATCATGTATTTAATTTAAAATTAAAATCAAATGCTCTTTTTTTGTTTGTTGAAACTGAAGAGGCATAAATACTTAAATAAAAGCACTTTTTATGCTAATTTACAGACCTATTCTCTCTATTTGAATTATTATTGTCATTTATTTAATTATTTAATTTGAATTTTAAATTGCAAAGATCAAGTTCAGAAACACTTCTAATTTAAATAATTTTACATCACTGGCCTTTCTGTATATTAATAAAAGCAATAAAGTAATTTATTTTAAAATAATGTAATCTTTATTAAAGCAAAACAATCTAATAATTGAAAAACACAAGTACTTCAAATAAGAAAAAAGAAAGACAAATAGAATATTAATAATGTCATATTATTTCATTTGAGGTATTTTACACAAATTCATACATCATTTTTGAGAGAGACATGTCAAAAAATATGAAAATCTCAATATGTGGTAAATAATGTAAATATTTTTTTATGAGTTACCTTTGTTGCAGTAGTAGGATATTAGTAAAATCATTTTATTTCAGTTTTTATTATTTATAAATACATCACTACATAATGATATTAATTTAATAAATATCAATAGAATGTAGCAGAGAAATAGATAATTATTAAAATCAATTTTGTTTTGCTCTGTCTTGTGGACTCTAGAGGGCTTTTTTTTATCAAGCCCACAAGGAGGTATCCAGATGGTGAGGAACAGAACCCAACATACTTGAGACAAAAACCACCACTCCTGAAAAATTTCTGGTATTTTTTGACCATACCTGATCCATTCCAAGATCCCCAGAGCAGTAGGCTCACGCCTTAACCTATTTGCCATCTGGCCACTTTTTTTGAATGCCTTCTGTCTATGTCATAAATCACAATAAATATAACAATGTATTAATGATTAATTTAATGCATTTTACAAGAGAAGACAACAACTATACTTCAGATTTATTTTACGAAGATTATAAAGATAAATTCTGTATATATAATACTTTTATAATCGTAGATTTTTCTGTATGCTCTAAGTAATTTACAACCCATAAATTAGAATTTGATGCAATCATAATAATTATATAAATCATAACTAATAAAACAAATATTTGGTGTAATTCTCAGATTCTAATATTTCAAAATGCAATATTTTGAAATGTTAGAAAATATAAGATAAAAACAAATAAGACAAATAGATTTTATTTAATATTAATTAAATTATTTCATAATTTTTTATGTATAATGTTATTTGTGGTTAGAAAGTAATTATTTTATCTTTCAGCATACATTATTTCGCACTCTTGGATTATGTTTAGTAGTTGCAGATCCTCCTGAGAATCAGCGTCTTCAGATACTTAATGAAGTGTGGAAAATAGTTATGAAATTTAAAAATCCTTTAGTAAGTTTTTTGATAAGTTGCTGATTATTTATTATTTAAAATATATATTCAATATTTTTTTAATTGTATTTGATATAAATAATTTTTTTTTTATCATTAAGGAGTACATTACTTGTGCTGAAATATGGATAGAATATCCTGCAAAACATTTTACAGTAAGTTTAAATATTTTTCCATATCATTTAATTATTTTGGAACATTAATCTGATCATTTTTCAGAAAAGAAATGTTAACACGCTACTTAGTGATATCATTAAACACATGACTCCTGATCGTGCTTTTGAAAATCATTATCCACAATTAATGAGAGTAGTAGATCGAATTCTTGCTCATATCCATGATTTTTCTGTACTCTTCACAATGGATCATTTTCTGCCTTTCTTAGATATGTTTCAGAAAGAAAATGTTAAAGTAGATGTTTGTAAAATGATCATGGAAGCATTTATCAAGTAAGATTAAGCAATAAACAATTTTATTTTTTTTATAAATTGTTTTTTTAGAAAATTATACTGATTAATTTTTAGGTATCAGATAGAACCAACAAGCGATCCGGTTATAATTAATGCCATCATGTTTATTTGCAAGACAATGCATGATTCTGTAACGTTAGTATTATTTTTATTATAAAAAAACATTGACTATAATATATAAGTATGCATGCATATATATTTATACCAAGGTATGTTCCATAAGTAATGTGACCAAATTTATAAAAAATCATTTATTGAACATATTCTTACAATTAGTCAAAAATCTTTGAAATAGCATCCTCCTGCATTGATACACTTGTGAAGGCGGTGTTTCCAGGCCTGGAACGCATTCTGGAAGGCCTTCTCTGGAATGTCCTTTAGAGCTGATGTAACATAAACCTTGATGTTTTCAATCATGTCCCAACGTGATTCATGTCTCTTTCATGGCCCCTTTTAAGCAAGAAAACAAAAAAAAAGAGTCAGCGGGAACCAGGGACTGTTAGGTGAATGTGGAACCAATGGAGTGTGGGTCCTGGTCAGGAAATCATTGACAATGAAGGCGCTGTGGCTTAGTGCATTGTCGTGATGAAGTTTCCACATGTCCTTGATGTCACTTTGGCAATGCGTGACCCTCCTTTTCAGTCTTTTGAAAACTTCCAAGTAGAAAGCTGCATTTACAGTGGTCCCGGCAGGTACGAATTCATGGTGGATAATGCCTCTGACGTCAAAGAAGACAATGAGCATGGTTTTGATCCTGGACTTGCTCATGTGTGCCTTCTTGGGTGGGGTGACTTGTGCCATTGGAAAACTTGTGATTTTGACAAGTAATCTCTCCCAAAGGCCAGCTGAATTAATGTAAAGGTTTCGGTGGCAGACTTCCCAAGTTTAACGCAAAATTTGATAGCGTAACGTTGCTTCACAAAATGATCCATTGCTCCGTGTTACATTAACTCAAAATGGGGTTCACGGGGATGAACGTCCTCACTCACCGGCAGCTTGGAAGCAAATGAGATCGAGTGAGTTTTTAAGCTAACACCCCATGCCACCTAGTGCAGCAGGTTAGAACTAGATATGGCGTATCATCAAGTGATGAAAAAATTGGTCGCATTACTTATGGAATGCACCTTGTATTTTGATCAGTGTTTCTCAACCTCTAATGAATCATCGCCCCCTTCAATGTAATATCGCCCCCTTCAATAAAACCGTTACATAGTATCGCCCCTTCACTACAAAATTCTGATGCCAAGGGACAAGGCTAACGCCAAATTCGTACTGCATTGAATAGACTAGTGACTAGTATAATGTTATTTCTTTAATTATTGTACAATATAATGAATAAAATATCTAATTATTCTTAATATAATGTTTTACTATTACCCAGAAAATTGTTTTTCGCCCCCAAAATATAAATTGTTGCTAATCGCCCCTGAACATGGAAAAACGCCCACATGGGGCAATATCGCCCCTGTTGAAAAACACTGATTTAGATTAAAAAATATTTAGACTTTTTGTACAATGAGATTTGTTTCTGGTTAGTATAAAAAATCACTCTCTCTCTGCAATAAAAGTTGAAGATAAAAGATGATTAGACAAAGATAGTATACATAATAATGTAATCATAAGGATAAATTATATATATATATATTGTAATATAACTACAGTAGAGTATCGATTATCCAACTTAATTGGGGACTCAAGTTGGTCGGATAAATGAAAAGAATGAAAAAAATACATTATTAGTATAGTATATTAGTATATCCCATGTAATTAATATATTAGTATATTGCTATTAACCAACTTCGCGTTGAATTTTCATTGATGTTAAGTCTAACAAATTTTTTTTAAAATAATAATCGTTGCTATTGTATCGTTAAAAATGATTTTTAAATTATTTTATTGCTCACAAAACAAACAACCACTCATAATTAGAAAATTAAGTCTTGTTTAAATACTGGCCTCCCTTCAATGGTTGAGCCAATGTTGCCAGCTAAAACACACAAAAATCTAACAAAAATTATATTTAAGTAGCCAAGACATAGCCAAATATTGCAGTGTTACATCACTAGTGGACATTTGAAATTTGCCGACTAGAATGGTCGGTTAAACTATGTGATGGTTAATCGGGGGTCGGATAATTGATGCTCTACTGTATCTATTATCTCAGTAAAATAGGCAGATTTATTTATTAAAATGAAATATAAACAGTGTGAATGAAAGTCAGGTAATATTATCAGGTAATATACCATGTCAATTAAGAAATGTGAAAACATTATATATAAAAATATTCATTGAAAATAGTTTTAACAAACAAGATAAATTTGTCTAAAAATATCAACTTAAATAATCAATAAAAATAATACATTCTAAATTTTGAGTTAAGAAGGGTTAGTAATAAAGTTTTAAGTAGCTATACATGCCAAATATTAATAGAAAAAGATAACATATACCACTGTTAGCATTACATAAAAATAATTATTTTGTGAGTACTTTCAATAGTATATAACTGACATTTGAAATTCAAGTAAAAGATCTTGACATCAACAAACATTGGTTGATTGTTGGTTGGTTCTTTTTTCGAATTTTGAGTGTTTTGCTTTCTATGAACAATTCTGCTTGAAGGAGGACAGTTATATACTGTTGAAAGTATTTGCAAAATAAATTATTTTTACATAATGCCAACAGACAGTGGTATATGTTATCTTTTTCTAAGAAGGGTTAAATACTGTCAAAGGATTTGGTTTAAATGTATTGCATATGGAAATGCTAAAGAAAATATTACAAACTCTAAACAGTAATACACACATTGATATTTTTTACATTAAAAAATCTTTAAGTAAAGTTATTGGTTTTACTTGTCTTTAGAGCTCTTACTTTGGATGATGAAAAACGACAGATTTCTTCTTTGATATGTAGCTTTATACATAAGATAAGTTTTGGTCGTGATTTTGAACAGCAATTGACATTTTATGTAGAAGCACGTGCTACCTTTAGTAATTTGGATCTTGTAATAATGCAGCTTGTTCAGGTAAATAAATTTAACTATTTTTAGTAACATGGTAATTGTTGTTTAAATACAACTTTTTGTACATTAAGCATTAAATGTTTTGCCAAATTGTTATCAAGAATATTTATTAAAAAATAAAAATATTAGATCAGTATAAAACTTTATTTTGTAAATTACAGTAGAGCCTCGATTATCCGACTCAATTGGGGACTGGGGTTGGTCGGATAATTGAAAAGTCGGATAACCGAAAAGTATGAAAAAATCCATTATTAATGTAGTATATTATTATAGCCCATGTAATTAGTATATTAGTATATCGCTATTAATCTACTTCGCATTGAATTTTCATCGATGTTATGCGTAACAAAAATTTTTTAAAATAATCGTCGCTATTGTATCGTTAAAAATTAGAAAATTAAGCCTCGTTTAAATACTGGCTCCCTTTCATGGTCAAATGAGTGTTGCCAGCTAAAACACGTAAAAATAATATTAAAGTAGCCAAGACATAGCCAAATATTGTAGCGCCACATCACTAGCGG
>NW_019384333.1:758469-759546 GCF_000671375.1 Centruroides sculpturatus | reverse complement strand
ACCCATGGCATTAAAAATATAATAAAATGTAATATACAAAATAAAAACACTGACACTATTAGTGAAAAAAGTCTTTACATGTGGACACATGAAAAAAATCTTTACATGCTTTCAAGGAAGTGGACCACATGTATTTGTGGTCCAGTTCCTTGAAAGCATCTTATTTCATAAATGATGTAGTTTCTAGAAAGCACGTTAAAAGCTTGAGCTTTACTGGCAACTCTACATATAGGAGGAACAGAATATTTGTCATTGACAGGATTTATTTCATTATCATCTTCATTGCTTGCTTCTTGTGTTTAGTTCTTTACTTTAAATTAGTATTCATAGACAACTAAATCATTCTCAATGTTAAAAAAATCTTCAGATGGTACTTTTCATCATTCATTACTTTAATGAGACTGGTCCAGTCTTTTTTGACATGGTTGATGGATTTCGGTGGAAATTCTGATTTATTCAGAGCATCAACAAATTGTTGACCAAAACATACTTTTGTAAAACAATTTTCAATGGTACTTTATTGATGTGGAACTTCATTTCAGGCTTTGTTAGTTGTTTGCATTACATCTAGGCAAGTTCACGCTAAACACTCATGGTCCATCTTTGATAACATGTAACATCTTTTGTATGATAAGTTTTCTATATCACAATTTAAAGTTTTGAATGATTCCTGCAATCCTGATCTAAATGTTACAATCTAGAAGTTGTATTTAATGATAAAGATTGAACTGTATAGCTTTCAGAGTGAGAATCATCTGTACTTGTTGATAAAAAAAAAATAATAATTTTTTTTGGCAATTATGTGAGTGTGTAAGTTTGATATTTTCCATGCTTACTGTTTGAAAGGGTTTTTCTCTTTCTTATTTGCTGCGTATTGGATAAGTTGTAAAGTACTATATTATTTTTCCGACTTTCCAACGATTATCGACACTATTGTGTGCCGGAAATAGCCGTTCCCTAACGGGTACTTTACGCGGATTCGCGTTAGTGTGCCAGGCCTGGACTTTAAGCGTGCACCGAATTAAATAATGACAAAGTTTGTCAATAACAAAATCAAATATTTAATTAAACTTCTAT
>NW_019384333.1:752240-756408 GCF_000671375.1 Centruroides sculpturatus | reverse complement strand
TTAATTTGCATATAGTTTCAAATGCATGATGAACTCAGGATATTTTTCTTCCAAATTATAATTAGAAGTTCAGACTATTTACAAAAAATTAATTTTTGAGTCTATCAATTCTTCCTTTTCACACACCATAGAAGTACACCTTTTACATTTGTTTGAAGAAATCACTTCATTAAAAACAATTAACAATAGGTAAAAATTACATTATTAAAAATGATCAGACGTCAGCCTTTCATTATAGGTTCTGAAGCCTATAACATTAAAAATCAAAGTAAATCTTCACACCAAACTGTCAAGTTTTATACACTTTGTATCAGGTTCAAGCCCTCTAGTGGTGGATACGAGTTATCTTTAATTTGCATATAGTTTCAAATGCATGATGAACTCAGGATATTTTTCTTCCAAATTATAATTAGAAGTTCAGACTATTTACAAAAAATAAATTTTTTGTAAATACTTCTATGGTGTGTGAAAAGGAAGAATTGATAGACTCAAAAATTTATTTTTTGTAAATAGTCTGAACTTCTAATTATAATTTGGAAGAAAAATATCCTGAGTTCATCATGCATTTGAAACCATTTTGTTTGTATAATTTCTAGTAAAGTTTTCAACCACATCATACAATGGTCTTTTTGCATTTACTTTTATTATAGATTTTATTGAAAACTATTTCATGTCTTAAATTTATCCAGCTACCTGTTGCTTGTTTTGAATCCAATATGTGTCCCAGCTGTTGTACAAATTGTTCAGCTTTTCCTCTATAAAGTTTTTCATTAACAGGAATATTCTTGTCTCTTTACTCTACAAAAACCATTTCAACATGTACTTTTCAATGAATACTATGATACACTTCTTGTCTAGTCTTCTGAATGGCTTGTGAGCAGGCCCGCCGTAAGCGGGCGTGCACCGCACGCGGGCGGCACGACCAGGGGGCGGCAAATCGAGCGATCGGTCACATAATATTCAAAGTCGTTGTCATAATACCCACCATACTTATAGCATAAGAAATGTCTTTGCATGGAGAAAAAATCCGACCGGCGCCTAATTACAGTACTATATTTTTATTTATATTATAGCGTTAACAGCGCCTCTATTGGCATTTATCAGAATTAAGATGCAATGCGAACCGTCTGTCGCCAGGTAGAACCATCCGGCGGCGCCCGAAAGCCAAGTACTCATAGTCGTGCTCATGACAGAAGTTGACAGGACTGGAGAAATAGGGAATCCCCACAGAGCTTCCTTCTCAATTTGCACTTGTTCGCATTCGAACAGCTCTATCGCATATCAAATTGCAATTATTTTGTTAATAATTCTTCTCACATGGGTTTAAGTATAATTAATGATATTTTAACTTGGTTAGGATTAAATCTGAAGTTTAAAGACGTTTCGAGTAGTGAAACAGACATTGAGGGTATTGATTTGTTTAACGAAATCAATACAGTGGTACCTCAGGATACGAAATTAATCCATTCCGAAACTGAGATCGTATCATGAAAATGTCGTAAGGTGGATCATCTTTTCCCATACGATTACATGTAAAACCAAATAATTCGTTCCAACGCGAAAAACATACTCAAATTAAAGCCAAGTAATACATTTAAAAAAATAACTGTAGTAAGATAAACAAATGAAAAATGCGAACTAATGTAACGTCGTATGGTGAGTTTTTGTTCGTATCGTGGAGCAAAAATATGTTCGAATTTCATGTCGTATCCTGAAAATTTCGTATGCTGGGGCATTCGTAACCTGAGGTACCACTGTACTTTAAAGTCGCATTTTCCAGCAAACCAGTCTAATGATCCACAAACCCTCTTACAATATCTTTTTACTAATGACTTAATTTCAACATTTTTCTGAACACAGCAATAGCACTAAGAATATTACTTACATTGCCGGTTTCAGTTGCATTTGGTGAAAGGTCCTTTTCAAAGTTAAAAATTATAAAAAAAAACTATTTATGATGAACAATGCACCAGCAAAGACTAAGTAATTTAGCTATAGTTTCAATTGAACACGAAATCTTAGACAGCTTGGATACAAGAAAACTGATAGCAGATTTTGCAAACATAAAAGCAAGAAGAGTTCTGTAGATAAATATTTATATGGTTTTACACTTAAGTAAACAAAAATAACAGTAATAATAAATAGTTTTTCTTTGTAAAGTATTTCTTTTCTTTTTACACACCCTTATGAGACAACACTAAAGAATCTTTCTAGCACGCTCAGCATAGGTAGTCGTAGTTAGACGGGGGGCGGCATAATTGGTATTGCACACGGGCGTTCAAACAGCTAGCGGCGCCCCTGCTTGTGAGCGCTAAGATTGGCTTTACTTTACCACTAGACTTATTACACCACCACAGGACATCAAATTAGATTTAGAAAAACACTATTTTATTTTCAGAATGCATTTTGGACATGGAGTCTCTCATCAGCTTTTTGCTACAAAATTAATAGGAGGTTAACAATTTTTATAAAAAGGCCGTGATTGACAGAAATGAACAAAGAATGTGGACTTACATTTGACATGTGGATTCAATGCGTTGAACATTAATTAAAAGACAGCACGTGATAAAACAAGATTTTCCATTAAAAACGGTAATGTTGATACAGTAACATAATAATAATAAACTGAGGTTCTGGTAAAACAGTAAAATCGTAAAAATATACATTGTTAAAACAAAATGGTAAATAGATTCACAGTAACACGAACAGAGTAACAAGACGATTTGAAGTACATTCCAGGGTAACCGTCACCCACACCCCTGTCCGTTTTCAATCCTCTCCCCTCCCCCAACGCCTCCTCTGGTCAAATATGCGTACCACGATTCGTGTAATTTTTGACCGGAGTTGTTGTTCATGATTTTCTCTGTGTTTTATATTATTTCTAAGTGTTCATACCATCTTCTTTTATAAGTATTTTGTTCCTTTTTAAGTATTTTGACAGTATCCTTAACAATCTGACAGCCTTCATTATTACAGTGGGCGGCTACAGCCAAGCTATCATTGTTGTGTGCTATGGCAGAGATATGTTCATTGAAACGGACCTTTAATTCCCTACTAGTTTCACCAATTTTCTAAATCTAATTTGATGTCCTGTGGTGGTGTAATAAGTCTAGCGGTAAAGTAAAGCCAATCTTAGCGCTCACAAGCCATGTACTTTTCAGTAGATGGATACTCACATTTATATGTTACGTTTTTGTTCTGTCTGATACTGTTATTTATTGAAGAGTTCCAAAGTCTTCTCTATAGATGTTTGAAAAACAAGGAATAAAAAGTCAAAGTTTTTTGCAGTTTGTGATTTTTATCTTTTTGCTCTCCTCCTCAATCTTTGTGATAGAAAAGGGATATATCAACAAAATCTTTAGTTTTTCTTGTTTACTATTTTATTACTTTAGAACAAAAATAGTATCAGCAAAGTAAAAGTTAATAAGCGATTAAAACTTCACAGTAAAATTTTTACAGTATTAAATGTTTAGTTCCAAATAAGGACATAGATATAGATGAACTCATAAATTTAATCAGCCAGTAACTCAGTGAGTTATCAAATTACAGATTATTTTTAATATGTTGGAAATTTAAAATGCAACAAACAAGGGTTAAAATTTAATTAATCAATTTGCATTTAAGAATAACGTCATTACTTCAGATGAAAAATTTTGAATTTTGTCATGCAATTGGAGACACAATACTAGTCTACAACTTTAGGATAATAATATTAATCCCTCTGAAAAGACAAAAGAAAACATACAAAATTAGACATGAAATAGTCTCTGGATCTTATATTTTCAGATAGTAAAATGTGATCTCAAAACTACTTTGAATACATTTTGTTTCTATACATCAGTCTATGGGAGTTAGGGTTTCTCATTTCCCGGTATTTTGATTGTCCCGGGATCCCGGGATAAAAGTGAACTGTTTCCCGGGATCCCGGGAAATCCCGGGATAGAATTAATTATTTTTAAGGTATACAAAATATCTTGAAATCAAATGATATAATTATTTTCCATTTTTTAAAGTAATTTTAAAGTTTTGTAACCTCCAAAATCATATTAATAATGCTGTGTTAGGTCTATAGGCCTATAATAAAAATTACCTTTAAATAACGTAGAAATTTTCACAAATAGAAAAAAATTAATTAAAGTTTGCTGGAAACTGCATACAACAACAACAA
>NW_019384333.1:742391-752047 GCF_000671375.1 Centruroides sculpturatus | reverse complement strand
TGATCTTATCAAATAGTGCTCTATAGAACTGATATGATTGTAAAGCATTTTAAAAATTATGAAACTAGAAATTATAGTAAATTTATTATTTATATTTTTTAATTAATAGTGTCTCAATCAGAATAATTTATTGAATTTGCTGAATCATTCGAAATGGTAAATGTATATTTGTTTCCATTATTTCTTCTAATAAAAGTTATAATTTTATGGCATTTAAGTGATAAAATATAGCAAAATTAAATAATTTCGTTTAATATTTTTACAGTTATTGAATACAAATTTCATTTTTTATACACAAAACATATTTAATATTTTGTAAATTTTATGTATTCGTTTATTTTTTAAAAATTAATTCAATGGTAAATATAGATATAACTTATTCTACACTTGATGCTGATGTTTACATTTTGTTTTTGTAAATTTTACAGGAAAATTATCAGTTATCAGATAATCAAATTCAAGGTGAGAATTGTATTTTTCATGCTGTAAATTAAAATTGATATTCCGGTCAAATTTATAGCTTCTGTTTTATTTTCTGTAGAGTTGAAAGCTGCCTTTTCCATGTTAGATAAGAATCAAGATGGTAGAGTTAGCGCTACAGAAATTAAATTTATGCTAGATAATTTTGGTATCTGTCTAACAGATTCCACAATACAGCATCTTATACAGCAAGCCAGTGGAAATAGTATGTTATTTTATTGTAAATAAGTGATGTAGCCCTTCATTTAATTAATGGTGTTTTTAGATGACGGACTAATAGATGAATCTGAATTTCTTGCGTGGATGGCATCCCACCAGCAAGCATTGATGGACGATGAGACCGAAGACCTCCTCGCAGCTTTTAGGGTGTTTGACAGAGACAGAAATGGATATATCACACGGGTATAATTGTTTTTCATTTATCATCTCTGAGTTTTTATTTAAATGATGCAAAATTTGTATAATAAATTAATTAGGACGAATTAAAAGTGGCAATGGATCTTATCGGTGAGCCAATGTCTGAACAACAGCTTGACGACTTATTGGAATTGATTGACGTAGATAATGATGGAAGAATTAATTATGAAGGTGAGATGGGTTTGTACAGAACTATATATATGTTTATGTAATTTGTAATTCTTATTATAGTTTACAATTTTATTTGCAGAATTTGTCAAAATGCTCTTATAAAAATAATTCTACAACAAATTTTTGGAAGGAACTAAAAGCAAATAGTTACTATCATTTGTTTTGGGTGCTTGTATTGATGGAATATATATAAATTATAAAAAATTTTCTATATCTTTGTATTTGTTAAGTTTATAATAAAATATTAATATTTGTTTTTTATGTGACACAAAGTACTGAATCTATATATATAATCGAGACGGGTTGATAATAATAATGATAATAATAATAAGCGCAGAGCCCAAACGGTTAGGAGTTGAAAGTTGAAATTTGGTACACAGATAGGATACGTCACGAAAATGCACACTAAGAAGGGATTTTTCGAAATCCCCCCCCTGGGGGGAGAGAGACAGGATTAAAACTTCTATATACATTATGGATATGAGCCAAACAGTTAGGAGTTGAAAGTTGAAATTTGGTACACAGTTAGGGTATGTTAGGAGAACGCACACTAAGAAGGGATTTTTCGAAATTCCTCCCCACGGGGGAGAGGGACAGGATTAAGGCTTGATACTTCCATCAACAATGGAAGTGTTAAGTAACAATGGAAGTGCTAAGTAACAATGGAAGTGCTAAGTAACAATGGAAGTGCTAAGTAACAATAAAAGTTTTAAGTAACAATGGAAGTGTCAACAATGGAAATGTTACGTAACAATGGAATTGTTAAGAGAAAGCGACGTGCGATATGTAGATGCAGTTTTTTTCGTTTTTGCGGGAAATCGAACATATTTTTAGACCCATCTAAAAATTCTCTAAGGGGACCCAATTCTTGCATTCTGTGAAAACGGGTAAGGTTGACTGTAACGTAATAATCTTAATCTTCGCTATCGTTACTTTTGCCCGAGCAACGCCGGGCCCACCTGCTAGTAGTTTAATATTCACTTTAGTTATTCTCCTTATCTTTTGAAATCAGATAAGATTTGTATGTATGAAAACAGATATGAGGAAATAATTCAGTACAAAAACATAAATTTCATTGGTCGCCAAAGCATGGTATCAGAGACATGCAGCTCTCAAACACTATTGCATTTGAGGGTGTAATAATGCGGCTTATGCAAGATATCTTGTATATTAAAGCTGCATTACTAGGCAATGCAGCTTTAATATAACAGATAAGCAAACCAATGATGTGGCCCATTTCAAATCAGTCTGTCCTTGGTTTGCTTATCCAGCTATATTTAAGCACTTTATTTCTTATGATGATTTATAGGCTTTGAATGGTGTCATTTTTGAAAAATATTACGTTAACTTATTTAATATACAAAAATATATCATAACACAATAAGACTAATTTGTCTGTTAACCAAAACAATTGCACTGCTTCAGCTGAGGGTAGCCTCACTGTGACATTCTGTATGTCATAGTGAAGTTAGTCTCAGCTGTAAATGAAATTCCGTATCACTGTTGTTACATATATTACTTTAAATTTACGGATAATTTGTAGTTTAGAGCCCAACACATATGTATATGTAAGTCAGTGTCAAAGCACCTAAAAGGCTTTTGAGGCTTCCTAAATGTTAAACTTAAATCATAAAATTGAAAATTTTAATTGATCTTATCAAATAGAAAATGTGGAAATCACAGTTTTAACACACTTCTAACCAATAATGGCATGTGTGAAATGTGAGATTAATCTTCAATAGTCTCGCATCTTGCATGCAGATTTCACGTATGATTTAAGTTTTTGTAAAGTTTAAAATAAATAGATGAAAAAACTGAAATTAGTTTTTTCCTATATTTATTTCTAGTTTAGTCATTAAGAAAATATTATTACAGTAGAGTCTCGAAAACTCGGCCTAATGTGGACCGAAGGGTGGCCGAGTTTGTGAAAATGCCGGGTTATCGGGAATGGGGTTAAAAAAAATAAGTATGAGTGTTTCCTCAGAAANTTCGGGAATCGACAAAAATATCGGCAGCATGGTCCTCTAGTTTAATATAAACTTAATAATTGAGGGAACTAGTTACTATGTATCTTAGGCTACGTATTTTTAAATGATGTAGGGAGAGGGTATATATGTGTATTTATATTTAGATATTTATGTAATCTTTTTATATTTCCGTTGCTAAGTTCACAATGACGTCATTTGCAATGGATTATAAGGCTAGTTCGAAAAGATTCGAAAAACGTGTTAACTGTACTAAGCGTTCGATTTACAATTTTGTTGTTTTATTTGATTTATTTTCTTGAGAAAGGTCTTTTAACAAGACCGAAAACGTTAGAAAGTTTCTCTTATAAACTTTGGCTGCAAGAAAAGGTGTTTGAGTAAGTGTTTTGATATTACAGTATATAGTCTAGAACGATTTTAATATATTATTTTCAAAAATTGAATAGAAACTTAGAAATTGAACATTTCTGAAGTTTTTGTTTTTATCAACACTTTTATTAGGTTTTGTTTTGATAATTGAGGAAAAAATTCCATAATTTTACACAAAATACTTACACATTTTCTTAATGCAATAAATCTGATAAAAACACTTTTTAGGAACCAGTTTGGTATTCTTTAATTTATTTTTGAATAAATGTTTTCAAACTTATTCAAACTAATAAACTAGAATGAACAATGCAATATCACTGAAATGCTTTTGCATTTTTAAGAAAATATATTTTACTTTATAATATTTATAACATCAATCATACGTTTAAAATAATGTATGACAGTAAAACATGGTAACAAATTTCACATAAACTCAAAAGAAACATAAATTATGAGGAGTTTTATATTTTTTAATCTCTAGATTGGATAAAATAGCTCATGGAAGACAATGATGGAGAAGACTTTTATTTTGAACTTATCATTCTCAGTATGCAAAAAAATATCCTGCTGAGGGTATAATTACAAGGTATATTGTATATTGATAAAAATATTGATTTTATATTTGAGATGAAGCGTTAGTGAAGCCTGTTCTATGTGGCTTACAATATTGCATTGACCTCAAAATTTGATTGATTGATTTTGATTAAACTTTGCCATTTACATTAATTGAGAGGAAGAATCCAAAAATGTAATAATGGTCCATGTAAGTGTAAAAAATAGGGTTCCATGATGTTGATATACAGTGCTATTAGTGATAGTTTTCATGCTGCATGATCAATAAAGTGCACCCAACAGAATTTAGGAGCTAAAAATAAAACAGAACTGCGTGAACCTAATGGAAAATAGTGCAAAAAACGAACAAAACACAAGAAGAAAACAGTCAGCATTGATTGCTTTGTTCTTGGATCGCCTCTCCATGTTAGCAGGTGCAAGGATTGTCCCTCTGTACCTGACCAACATAACGATTACCTCTCCTGCAAGCGGCAGGTATGAGGACTGCTTCTCTAGTGGCATCTTATATACTACTATTGTATCATATACTGTATTTGAATAAGGTTGAAAACATTACTCTGGCACACTAATTTTATTAACTGTATGAGTATAGGGGTAAAATCTAAATTATTGGAAGTGTGTTTCAGTTATTGCGAACAATGATGATGCTGACCAAACTATTTTTCGACCAGTATTAGATCACTTTTAAACAAATCTTTTTAATGATAAAATAATTTTGTACTGTTATTTATTGGGGTGATGTACAAATTTATGGTGTGTGATTTCACTTTTTTTTTTTTTTTTAGTGTAGTATTGTCTTGGAATGAGATACTTGCATTGTGTTTGAGAAAACAAAATAGATGAAAATCCATAGGAGCCAGATCTGGATAGTCTGGCAGATATTGAATGGTCTTCCAGTTAGTTGGAGGTGTTGATTCATCAAAATTTCATATCATGTTCCTATTACACGTGTTGTTGCCGGGAGTACGGGTACCACATACACTCACCAATATGACAAAAATCAATCTGTTGCCATCTGTGCCACTCTGCTTTGTCAGTATTGCCATGCTTATGACTAACAGCAATCCTTTTTCTCCCACATTGTCACAGGCAACAAGTAGTGTTGATATGTCAATGTGAAGAAATGAAAGAATGGCAGAGTTCACAGAGACAGACAGCACAGTCTCCAGCCCAATCTTCATCCGTACGAGACAACATTGTATGTATGGTTGGATGTGGCAGGGTTTATCCACCATGAATTACTTCCGAGAAATTAAACTGTCACTGCTGCACAGTACATTGATCAACTTCACAGTCTGGCAGAAGCCATTTGTGTGAAGTGGCCATGTTAGAGTGTATAAACAGCTTTTGTCATTAAGCTACATAGTGGATTCTGTTAAATGAAGATGCATAAGAGTTTTAACTCCATCTAATACATCTTGACATAATTTATCTACAGATCTTACCTCTATTACTTTCACTCTCATAAAATTGAAATTTTCACCAATAGTGTGAACGTTTTCTTTTGTTTGTTTAGTTATGGCAATGCAACGCTTGGGCGATCTGCCTAGGGGGATGCCTTCCGGGAGGTCTTTTTAAGGGAAACTGGCCCCTATTTAGCTGTTACAAACATGGAGAAAACCTGGAAAATTCCACATGGCCAACCCATCGGAGCAAGGTGTGAACTCCCAGTGTTCAGGGAACGAAGACTGCTTGGCCACATTTGATTTTACTTTCCCAGCTGTTATATAATACAGGAAAGTATTGGAATCATGTCAAATTTGACCTCTGGATTTTTTGCAATCTCCACATTTTGAGACCCCCTGAACCCAAAAAAGAAAAAATGGGGAAAAAATTGTGTGTTGGTGTCTATTTTGTTCAATATCTAAGTATGGAGTAAAGATTAAGAAACAAAATTTAGTATGGTAACTTGCATATAAGGAGCATTGAAGCTATTAAATTTTGGTAGATAAAGTTTAAGAGGGGTTTATGTATCATATCTTGGGGATGTTAATGAAATTTTAATTGCTATTGACATTTACAATATTTAAAAAAGTCATCTACTATTGATATCAATAGTGTATATATATATATATATATACAGATATCCTTTGATTAATGCGGTTAATTAATACCTTAATGCTATTGCATATGTTAAGTAAAGACAGCTGTTAAAGCTGAATTAAAATTTCTGTCACATATATAAAGGAATTGCAGCAATTAATTTTGTAATTTTCAATTAGAGAAATTTCTATTTCTTAAGAATGTTGTATTATAGTATATTTCATCTTTGAAATGTATAATAAATAAAGATTTAAATTTTATATATACAGAATTTTACAGTATATATACTGAATAGTAAAAATTGAAGAATTTTACTGTATATTTGTAAAATTTAAAGAGAAATGTATCATGATATAGTCCAGCTTTAGTTCCCACTTACTTATTGTACTGTACATTCTAATGATAAAGTGAGCAGAACATGTTAAAAAAAGAACTCTAAAAAAATAGGAAACTTTAATATATAATGTATTTAGTTTTTTAGTAAGATCTTAAATTTTTGTACAAATAAATTATATTCCAACTGAAGGGGCCCAAAATATTGGACAACAAAGAAAAATAAATGGAATTTTGTTGGTGATTGTACTCTGTCTTGAGTTTAATATGACTATATGATGTCTGGTTTTGGAAAATCTGAAGTACTTTATAAATCAAAGAAATCTTGGCTTATAACAAGAATTGTGTATGCTTGTCATGACTGGTTTTGTGCTGGCTGAAATTTCCTTCTTGGTCTTTTGCCACTTTTGCAGATCTGCCGAAGTGACTCCTCTGCGTAACTTTGCTCGGGCAGACTCGTTTATCTGAGTTTTTGTTTTAAGCCATCAGCTTTCTTTTGTAAGTCTGCTGTCGTCCTTTAAAGAGATTAAACTTTTGGTAGTAACATCTCGCAGGATGAATGATTCATTCATTGTAGCAATTAAAAGAGTCCATCAACAAAATATAGAACCCATTTTTAATGAAAAAAGTTGGGTTTCTTTGAGCACAAACAATTATTGTGCTGTTTTCTAAATAACATTTTAAAAATTTTTTGGTGTTTACTGTGTTTATTTTGTGTGTACTTAGACAAACCTGTATAACAGTTCTACTACTACTAAAGGCTACACATAACACAGTGATCAGTATTTACATATCTAAACATGGAAAAGGTACTACAGATAGTTATGAATTTTTTGGCTCCTTTATAATCTTATAGAATCTCTGTTGAGTGGCACACACCCGTGCAGGAGAGAAAAACACAAAGGAAATTAACACATTATTTTGCAAAAAATTGTAACATTTTATCTAAAATGTGATGAGAATGCATAATTTAACAGTATATAAAAGATATAATTTACATAAGTTTAATGTAGATTAATTATAAAAATTTATGATAATTTTTTTCTCCTGCAGTTTTACTCCACAGCCTGTAGATAAATGAATCCTTCTATAGTCGTAAATTATCACTCCACATGACAATTATCATACGGTCAAAGGTAATTATGCAATCAATGTTACAAATACAAACGACATTAAGATTGTTGAGTGCAATAAAAACATCGGAAACAATTTCGGAATCATTGTATAAATTTATTTATGACATTAAAGACAATTTTGTTTTGGCACCTCACAATACAATTTAATATTTTATATTATTAATTAATGATTATTAATTAAATGTGTGTTTAAAATTAATTTACAGTTGCATACATATGTACGTATGCATGTAGAAAATAATGTTTAACCTTGAATCTTTTGTCAACATGGCCTTGTGTGAGAAGAATAGTTTTATCATCTGAAACCTTATCTGCATTGACTTTGTACACAAAAGGCAAAGCATCAATACATTTTGATTTGATTTACTTTGATGTGTAGTTTGGTAAGAATTCCGGTGTCAGAAGGATGAGAAAATAAATGTTCCTGATCAGAATGATTGCAATTAAAACTTATTTAAGAAAATTATAAAGAAATATATAAAGGTATGCGAAGTTTTCATTGTTTCATATATAACATTTAAGTGCTCTATAGAACTGATATGATTGTAAAGCATTTTAAAAATTATGAAACTAGAAATTATAGTAAATTTATTATTTATATTTTTTAATTAATAGTGTCTCAATCAGAATAATTTATTGAATTTGCTGAATCATTCGAAATGGTAAATGTATATTTGTTTCCATTATTTCTTCTAATAAAAGTTATAATTTTATGGCATTTAAGTGATAAAATATAGCAAAATTAAATAATTTCGTTTAATATTTTTACAGTTATTGAATACAAATTTCATTTTTTATACACAAAACATATTTAATATTTTGTAAATTTTATGTATTCGTTTATTTTTTAAAAATTAATTCAATGGTAAATATAGATATAACTTATTCTACACTTGATGCTGATGTTTACATTTTGTTTTTGTAAATTTTACAGGAAAATTATCAGTTATCAGATAATCAAATTCAAGGTGAGAATTGTATTTTTCATGCTGTAAATTAAAATTGATATTCCAGTCAAATTTATAGCTTCTGTTTTATTTTCTGTAGAGTTGAAAGCTGCCTTTTCCATGTTAGATAAGAATCAAGATGGTAGAGTTAGCGCTACAGAAATTAAATTTATGCTAGATAATTTTGGTATCTGTCTAACAGATTCCACAATACAGCATCTTATACAGCAAGCCAGTGGAAATAGTATGTTATTTTATTGTAAATAAGTGATGTAGCCCTTCATTTAATTAATGGTGTTTTTAGATGACGGACTAATAGATGAATCTGAATTTCTTGCGTGGATGGCATCCCACCAGCAAGCATTGATGGACGATGAGACCGAAGACCTCCTCGCAGCTTTTAGGGTGTTTGACAGAGACAGAAATGGATATATCACACGGGTATAATTGTTTTTCATTTATCATCTCTGAGTTTTTATTTAAATGATGCAAAATTTGTATAATAAATTAATTAGGACGAATTAAAAGTGGCAATGGATCTTATCGGTGAGCCAATGTCTGAACAACAGCTTGACGACTTATTGGAATTGATTGACGTAGATAATGATGGAAGAATTAATTATGAAGGTGAGATGGGTTTGTACAGAACTATATATATGTTTATGTAATTTGTAATTCTTATTATAGTTTACAATTTTATTTGCAGAATTTGTCAAAATGCTCTTATAAAAATAATTCTACAACAAATTTTTGGAAGGAACTAAAAGCAAATAGTTACTATCATTTGTTTTGGGTGCTTGTATTGATGGAATATATATAAATTATAAAAAATTTTCTATATCTTTGTATTTGTTAAGTTTATAATAAAATATTAATATTTGTTTTTTATGTGACACAAAGTACTGAATCTATATATATAATCGAGACGGGTTGATAATAATAATGATAATAATAATAAGCGCAGAGCCCAAACGGTTAGGAGTTGAAAGTTGAAATTTGGTACACAGATAGGATACGTCACGAAAATGCACACTAAGAAGGGATTTTTCGAAATCCCCCCCCTGGGGGGAGAGAGACAGGATTAAAACTTCTATATACATTATGGATATGAGCCAAACAGTTAGGAGTTGAAAGTTGAAATTTGGTACACAGTTAGGGTACGTTAGGAGAACGCACACTAAGAAGGGATTTTTCGAAATTCC